>NC_141900.1:28434448-28587966 GCF_057802395.1 Ceratotherium simum simum
TCTATATTATATTCTCTATAGATAGAGTGATATTATTTTTGAAATACCTTTTTTCTTATGGAATTTCCCTTTACCCTTTCCCTTTATTACCATCAGATGGTCTATTCCGTATTGCATGCCAAGGAGAAGAGTTACGACATGGTTAAAAGAATTAGTTACCTGTTAATCTCTTGATTTGTGTTTCCCCAAACCTTAACCCATTAAGAAGAATATGATATGTTAGGAGCATGATATAGGGAGTACCTCAGATAGGAAAACATTAAAACTTAAGAGTAAAGAATCTCCTTTGTGACTATAAAAAGATTTCTTAGGCTCAGGTGATGAGAGGGATTGAAGGAAGTTTGTGGAGAACAGTGAAAGGAAATGGGAGAAGAGGGGTCCTAAGTTATACTTTCTAGGAAAGTACCTAAAGAGGTAGACATGAAGAAATCCTTCTCTAGAGAAGTTGTGGGAGTTGAGGGCAAGCCCCAGAGAGTTGATGGATTCAGTATGTAGGTATACAGGACCAATGAGTGTCTGGCAGCATTTTATACGCCCCAGAACTAAATCAAAGCAGCAGAAGCATTCTGTGACTCCCTTACAGCTTCTTAAACTAATGGAACCACTGAAACAGGAAAAGAGATGGCTCACTAAAATGTGTGGACTAAGATAAAGGACAAGATGGATTTTTCAATATTTGCATTATAGACACATGACTTGATTATCATTCAGGTAATTAATTACCACCCCCCTGCCCTGAATCTTGTAGACAGTGGGAGCTATGGTAGAAGGATTCCAAATTGACTCAGATTAAGTTTTCACCAACTGGATGAATGGGACTCAAAGTAGAATTTGAGTTTGGTTACAGAAAAATAAATAATTGAGTAGAACTTGTTATTTGCACATCTGAGATTATCGATTGTCATTCATAACCACTACAAATAGAAAAGACTTTGCCCTCTATCATGTCTTTAACAAAGACTTTATTTTACAAAATAATGTATGACCTATTTGCATGATTGGTATTATTATGGATTAAATATGCTATCTTCCCAGAGCTATCTAAATGTGATTATGCTCTCTGAGAAACATCATTAAGCATTGATATAATTAATTATATCACATAAACTTGGAAAAACTATTAGGAAAGCACATCATGGTATAATAGGCAAATAAATCACCACTAAAGTCATACATTTCCATAACAATAAAGCAAATTATCAAATGAAGCATGATGAGTTATTTATAACTTTTCAAAATTGATATTTATTTATTTCTTACCTACTAAATTTAGAATCAGCTACCAGTTGCTAGCAGACCAGAAGTAACATTTACCCAAGTTCTGTAAAAAGCAGTCATCTATTTATGTTTCATTTAATTATTCAGTAAACACTTACGAACAACAATGTTATTAATAAAAAATAACTATGAACTATAATGTTCTTAGAACTCTTACTATCCAGTGGGGATAAATGTGAATTAGATGTGGACTTTTCCCCCAGATAACTGTGTATCTTTATATCTTTATATGTCTGTCTCTCTGTCTATTTACCTGTCTATCTATCTATCTATCTATCTATCTATCTATCTATCTATCTATCCATCCATCCATCCATCCATCCATCCATCTATCTGCCTTGTTACCACAACATTGGAATGCTATGCCTTTATATGTTAATTTTATATACATCTATAATATAAATTCTATATCTTCAGACTTATTTTATGATGTAATTTTAAAATCTGTAATGAAACATTGAAGTTAACAGTGTCAATTCAAAATTTGATATCATGAATTAGCCATAATAATTTATTCATATCTTATTTACTCAAATTCTTTAATATACCTTATTAAAGCCTTAATGTCCCTTTCTATTCTTATCCTCACAACATCTTTCATAAACACATAGAATAAAAAGTACACATTTGTTATTTAGAAAATTTATATCTATTAATTGATTTTCTTTTAAGAACCTGACTTGATGGTATAATGGTAGAAGTCATTCTCATTTTGATAAATTATTGACTAGCAATTTATTCACATGTTTTGGGGCCACCATCTCTTCTTACTGCTATCAGCAACCCTGGAAATTAAAGTTTTGATCATAACTACATCAATGCTGTTATAATTTAATATTTTTAAATAAAATTTTTATGAGGACTGTTTAAAGAAATTTTTCAAAGATATACACTAGGATAAGAGATATATGTAAATTCTAAACACTGCAGGATCATACAGTGATCTAAAAATCTTTCTTTGTAGAATATTTTAGCCTATTCAGCGGAAACACTGTTCATTGTCAAAACAAAATATCAATGAACTGCATTGCACCATTATCACATTGCCATGTAACAACTACTAGTCTCCCTTCCAAGGGGGAGCAATTCATAAGGCAAATGTAAAAATGTTCTCAGTATCACCACTTGCTTAAATTAGTTTCATAGAGCAGTCATTTCAGGCCTCTGTCCTATATATACTTATTGGTATGTTAAATTATTTTATGGCATTATTATTTTTAAAAACTGCATTTTATATGAAAATCTATTACTGGCTCAAGAAACACAGGACTGTCAGATTCAGGAACTCAGGTATCTTCTCCTGCCTATATCAGAAAATACTTTAAGCAAGATTTTGCATCTTCATCTCAACAAAATCACTGCATAGTTCCTTTTTCATACACAAAATGGTAATTATTACCAAAAAAAACCCATCTTCTTGTTTCTATTTGTCTGACTGCTGAACATTGGTAAACTGATCAACCGCCCAGCTTGGCCCCACACCATCAGAACTATGTGTCTCACTATCTGTGGTCTTCTTTCCATAGACAGCTACAAAGAAAGATGACCTTGTTTCCCTCCAAGGTCACAGAGGCTCCACCCTGGACAGTGAGGGAGATGAATGGCTACTCTCTGTGTGCCTGCTGCTCTTCACAATTAAAACAAATAAAGGAGTAATTAGTTAAGATGAGAAAGTAACCAAAGGTTCTTCAAAGAGTCTACTATAGCATGTTGTAATAATGGGACATCCTATCTACCCAGTATTTTAAAGTCATCATACTACATTGATAAGCCCAAATACCTTATAATACTTTCATGAAAACTGATGCCTTACTCTTTGTGAATTCAGAAAGAATATTGACATCTACATTATTGCCACTATTTTAAAGTACATTCACAAAGAAATTGTTTTAGAAATTATTCCAAAATTTTCTGAAGTAGGACAGGAATCATCTAGTAACCAATACATTTGTATGGAATGTGGTCGGGGGGGTATATAAATGATTAAATATACCTAATATTAAGAACGCACCTGGTAATCAAGATATGTGCTCAGTATTGGCTCTATAATACGCAGAATCATACATTTAAATTCATAGAAGGCTGTATTTGATCTTACCACCCAAGGTAAAACTCTAACTACATATTATTTAAAACATGTAATCTTCTTCCCCCTCAACTAGATTGTAACTTTAGAATTAAATATGTTCCATGTGACTGAATATCTCAATAGAGAATTGCTTACATTTGGCTAAATTTATTCATGTATCTTACTCAAAAACAAAATTTACATAAAGAGATATAGTAAATGCAATATATTTCTGTAGAATCTAATAAAAGTGAACGATCTACCATTGTCTACTATAAAGACATTCTGTTTCTTTTGGGTTTTCTTTTGGTGATGAAGGTTAACCCTGGGCTAACATCTGTTGCCAATCTTCCTCTTTTTGCTCAGGAAGATTGGTCCTGGGCTAACATCCATGCCCATCTTTCTCTACTTTATATGTGGGATGCCTGCCACAGCATGGCTTGATAAGTGGTGTGTAGGTCCACACCCAGGATCCAAACCTGAGAACACTGGGCCGCTAAAGCGGAGCATGTGAACTTAACCACTACAACATCGGGCCAGCTCCTATAAAGACATTCTTAATTACAGGATCTTTCATTGCTCTGAGTCCACCAGACAGCTATCAAGCTGAGGCTGTAAGGTGAATTGTTTTGTTTCATAATCAGCAGATCAAGAACGAGGAATGGCTTTGCAGTCTTTTATAAAGCCCTAAATTTGAATTCTGGTTTTGCCACATACTCGTAGTTTGATTTGGAGTAATTATTTAACCACTCTAACCGTCTCTTTTGTCATAGGAAAAATGGTGAAAACAACTTTAACAAGCAATAAAATGAGACTTTAAAAACTAATTAAATATGGTAATAGACTATGTCTTGTAATGAGAAAAAACTTTTAAGAAGAAAAAAGTGGCTTAAGACTTAGGAAAGCTAGTTAACTGATGCAATAATACTTCACTAACTTGGGAGGTAGAGGTTGAAGTGAGGGCATCCAAATTACTGAAAAAGATTAAATGTTGAAATTTTTAAATGAGAGGAAGTTTTGTCTTACTGAGTAAAGTAAATTAAACAACAATCTTAGATTCAATATAAAACATAACAAAAAACTCAAAGTACAGCAAGCCATTTTTTTAAGAATCATTAATCATTCAATAACTACATATCAATTGACTAATAATGCACACAGTGAATAAAAAGACACAGTTTCTACTGTTGGAGGGCTTACAATGCTGCAATGGAGATAGATGGCAAACAGATATTGACAAAATTAATAATTAATTAAAATTATGTATAGTGTTAGCAAGAAGTTGTCTGTATTTTGAAAAGGGAGATGTAACTAGACTCTGAGGAAGGAGAAGTCTTCCCTAAGGAAGTGACAAATGAGGTAAAAACTAGATAATGAAAAGCGTAAGGTGGTTAAACTGGGAGATTAGAGTTTGTAGATGGAAGTGATAATGTGTGGGAGGTTGAGGCCTTAGGTCAAGGGACGTTGTAAGATATATGGAGAATTTTAAACATAATATCAAAAGCAGTTAGAAGGACATCAAAGAGTATTTAGCCAGGGAATGACTTGATCAAATATCTGTTTTCAAAATATCACTCTATGTGGGAAATAGAAGGGAAAGAAACAAAAATGGATGAGAGACCAGAGTGCAATAGTCCAGATGAGAAATGGAGGGTTAAGTTTGGGTAGTGGAAGAAGGAATAAGAAAGTGACATAATTTAAGAAAGTTAGAAAGTACAGTTGATAGAACTTTAGTGTTTGACTGAATGTGGGCAGTGAGGAAGGAAGAAGGTAAAAATTACTCCCTAATTATTGCTCCAATTTCTCGGTAGTTTATTGCGTCATTTTCTAAGAGAGCAAAAACAGAGAGAAAAAGATATTTGGATATCCAATATGTTAAAGGCAGTCTTTAAGATATCAAGTGAACAACTGGATATACGGATCTGAAGCTCAGAAAACAGATATGATACAGACAGATATGTTGGAGAGTTACAGTGAATATACGATGTATTAAGCTATGGAAATTGATGAACTCCAAGGGAAAGGATGTAGAGTGAAACGACATGAGGAGCTATGGCCAACCCCTGAAGCTATGTAACATTTAGAAGCTAGGTTGAAGGCAACAGTCCAACATGAGTGGTTGAGAAGGAGCAGCCAAGGCATAGGCGGAACAGAGTAGGAATGTTGTACCATGCAAACCAAGAAAAGAGAGTGAACGAGAACTAGTCCTTTCCCTTTGATGGTGCAAATAAATTGAGTACCCAAAGCATCCACTGGATTGAAATTCATTAGAGACTTTAACAAGAACCAATGGTTTTGGTAAATCGGTATAAGAAAGTGCTGGATTGGAGTGTATCACGGATTGGTTGGAATATAACGAAATGCAACCATAAAATATAAATAACTCTTCAGAGAAGTTTGACTCTGAAAAGGTAAGTGGAAATAAATCATTGCATGAAGTAAATATAAAACCAAAGGGGAAGCAATATAACACACTTTTCAAGGCCATAACATCTATAAACAGATAGCCTGGGTTTGGACACTGGCTCTGCTACTTTCTAGGTATGTGGTCTTCGATAAATTACTTAATCTGTCTCTGCCTCAATTCCTTCGCCTTAAAATTGACAACAATAATAACCTCATCAGGTTTTAAGAAAAAAAAATTGACACATATAGAGTGCTTAGAATCATGCCTGGTACATAATAAACACTAGAAGAGTTTGCTATTGTTTTGTTCAACACGCAAAAATCTTTAGTATGCTCAATGTCATTGGAAGAGTCCAATAGAGGAGAAAAAAGTGAAATATATTTATCATTATCTTTAGGGAGAGAGATTATGGATGATTCTAATAATCTTATTTTTGCTTAAGAGTAGATTCTATTTTTTTATGATGAATATTTTATCACTTTTATAATAAAAATACTAAATATTATTTTAGAAGAAATGCATAATGTCATGAAAATTGTGCACAACATGTTAGGAAAAGAATAACAATGATGATAAAAACTAGTATTATAATGATCTGATTTTGTTGAAAATTATATATATATACAGAAAAAATACTAAAAGAATATTTGCCAAAATATTAATAGTACCTAATTATGAATGGTAGAGTTATAGAGTATTTCAATGTTATTTTCTGTGCTCTTGTGTAATTTCTAAATTTTCTACAATATTATTAATGATAATTTTGTAAAAAGAAAAATGCTATTTAAAAAATTAAAGACATTTTTCTCTAGAGGCTGAAAGTCTACAAATTAGGGCTTGATCAGAACCCAAAGCTACTTAGTTGATATTGAAATATTGAATCCATCAATCTTGGGCCACTGAGTCAGCACCAGCCTTTTCTATCCAAATTCCTGAGGTTTAAGCAAAAATCTTGTTAGCTACATACAACAGTCCAAGAGATCTTCATAAAATGCAAATTTGGGTATGGCAAACTCCTACAGTGACTCTCTTTCCTTATGAATAAAACAGCCCATGTGTAAGCCCCACCACACACATTCAGAAGTGGAAGATTCACTGAATATACCTTCTCAGGTTTTAACCTTTTTCACATGGTTTATCTGCCATAGGTCCTTCCTTTCCTTCCTCATATAGCCACATTTTGCCTATCCTTCAAAGCACTGTTTTGTTAGCTAGTGGTCCCAAAGCATATTATAGTGATTTTCTCTTTGTGTAGATCTCCTCTAAACTCTCAGCCACTTGGATGCAAAGATGCAAGCACATGTGCACGTGCGTACACACACACACACACACACACACACACACAATTTCTATATCTAAGCATCTAGTTCAATACATTTTGCTAAGTGAGTTGAATTAACTTGAAGCAGACTGGTGGTTAGTGGACCTAAAGATTCTAAAGCCTCCATCAAAATTTTAGAAGTAAATTTTAAACTTTCAAAAGAATTGTTAAAAGAACAGTCCTATGTTTTTTGCATTTATGTCCAAGGAAGAAGCTAGAATTAATTTTAAATAAAAGGATTTAGACAGGAAAGACTAGACTTGAGAATATATGTTAGAGTCATGGACCAAACACATTTGGGTCATCACTGCACTTCAATGGATAATTACACCTAAGCCTTCAATGAAGAGTCTTCTCACTAGTAACACTGAAGACTAAATAGGGGAATAAGAGTGCACCAGCTGATCCGACTGCGGTGCAGGTAGATAGGACAGCAACCATCTCTCAGGAAAAGCGATTACAGGCTATCTCAGAAGAGTATGTGGTCGAATACTGTTGGATCCACTCCAGACTGAATCTAAAGCCATTAGCTGGTGCCTCACCTATTTATATCAGATCATTTTATCACTAACACGAAGATAATTCTAACCATCATACTTTTTTTGTGTTTAGAAAAAAACTGGGAAAAATATATCCTTTGTCTTCCTTTTTATGGTTGTTAGTCTTCAAATCTTGAATAATTCTTTTAACAAGTCTGACTATAACCCACACTAACTGATCAGCAACAATAACTACAACTATAAAGTACAAAAAGAGATTCTTCCTGTATCCCCACTCCCAAAATTGATAAATTACTTATAAACAAGTAGAGCTACGTAAACCAAAATTTTCATAGTACGAACACACACACCACAGACAAGTTCATAAAAATCACACTTATGACTCAGTCAGATGACTTGCCCTCATGTCAGTCACATGCATGAGATTCCTCCTCAATTCTGGTGAAATTGGTCAAGAGATCTGGCAGGAAACTGTCGCTAGCAAGTGAAGAACCAGTTTAAACTCATTCTAACCTGTAACTTAGATTGTAAATACATACAGAGTCTCAGACTTTTGTACAGTTTTGTATCTCTGTTATAACCAAAAGAGACACTACATAGCTAAATCACAATGTGATAAAAACTGAACAATTAATACAGGACAAAACAGAAAAATGAAATATTGAAACGGGAGGGGAAAGGAAAGGAAAGGAAAACAATAAACTCAAGTTGAGTGGAGTCACAGGGGTTGAGCATAAACATTCGCCTGAGCTTTCTAGAAGTCAACACAGAGAAGACGGATTGGCTTACTAAAGTAGTAGGGGGAAAAAAACAACAAAAATTAGCAGATGTGTATTACATACTTACTATAATCACATTTAGTGTAAATACTTCACATGTATTAAGTTACTCAATAATCACAAATAATTCCTTTTTGCATATGAGGAAACTAAGGCTGAAAGAACTTGAGTAACTTGCTCATATGACCATATTCTCAGTCCCAAAATCTGTTGGTCAGAGTTCTCCAGAGAAACAGAACCAATGAGAGCCAATGGGCTGTGTGTGCGTATGTATGTATGGTTGTATGTATGTATGTGTGCATGTATATATGTAAGAGAGGGAGGGAGGGATGGAGGAGGGGAAGGAGGAAGAAACAATAAAAATTTGACAAACTGACTTCAGACACATTATTTTCCCTTTAATTTTAATATTTTGTGAATTCTAAAAGTTTGGAAACCAGGGTCCTAAGATATGTCAGTGAAGTTTCAGGTAAGATGATGAGATGTGTGACTGCTCAGAGAAATAATCAAAATTTTAGATATTAGATATTCCTGCCATAGAAAAGAAGAAATACCAATTAACTGAAGGAATATCTATGTATGTTAGAGTGAAAAAATAATCTCCAGCATATATAGAAAATCTTTGTGACTAATTTACACTCTGTGTTACATAACTGAATGCATTAGCAGGTGTGTCTAATTAAAAAAAAAAAAAAATCAAGCCCTTGCTGAGGCTCTTCCTTTACTCTCAAACTGAACAAGAATGTTGGGGACTGAATCAGATATCTATTACTGAGTTTCAAATCTCCCCAAACTTAGTGCCTCAGAAAACAACCATTAGTATTTCTCCTGATCCTGTGTGTTGACTGGGGTCCCTCATGTGGCTTCCACTCAGCCTGGGGAGTAAACTGGGCTGAGCAGAACAAGATGGCCTCATGTGCATGCCTGCCATGTGGCGCTGGCTTACAGCTGGGCCTCTCTCTCCATATTGTCTTTCTGGCATGTCACATTCTGGAATGTTATGGCAGTCTCAGAGCAGCATTCTAAAAAGGCCTAATACAAACATGCTTATCAAGCCTCAGCTTGGGTCATGATCATGTTTGATGTACAGTTCACCAAAGTAAGGCACTGGGCCAAGTGAGTAAACAAAGACTGGATTCTGAGTGGTGTGACTCATGGGGGCATGTTACTAGAATATTCTGCTGTGGGGACCCTATGCCCAGGTCCCCTATTTTATCCCAATCATTCTGTACAGGTGTCTTTCCAAACATTATGAACATATATACTTCTTAAGCTCTTTTGTCTTGGCAAACACAAAACTTGATTTTAACTGTACAAAATGCAGATGATAAGGGCCTTTATTTAATGCAATTAACAAAGCCCCCCAAAGGATTTAATAAAGACACCAGCATCAACCAGGAGTTTTGGATGGAAAAGAGCTACAGCTTTATAAATAATTTCTTCTATTAAATTCTAAATAGGATCAGACTTATATTGGACTATAAAATTTAAGAATTATTGATGAGTTAATAACACGGATAGAAATTAAAAACCTTAACCTATAGAATGCAGTACTCAAAAAAATCAGAATTACATATTTTAAATACAATAAAATAAAACTAAAAGTAGCAGTAAAAATGGAAGCAATTGAATACATGTCACATAACCTAGTAAACTTAATAGATATTTTTAAGGCTTACTTTCCAAATTTTTTTGAAAAAAGATTTATTTTTATGGATTTGAGAATTAAGGATATAGTAGATGGAAATGTAGTGTAGGAACAACAATTTAAAATATTTACAGTCCTTTTCTTGTAGTGCTGTTTCAAAGAATATGTTGCATAGCAAAACACTAATTAATTTTCTCATTGAACCCTAGAAACCTAAGATACAATTTAAACAAACAAAGTATTATTTTTATTCAGCTTCCTGAGCACAGTTATCAATTAGGTACTCCTAAGAATAGTACCTTATAGTTGAATTTCATAGTGTAGAGAAGGGGAAATTGGATGAATCACACTTTATAGATGGATATGTCTACTAGAGTTAAAAACAGTCCCCATAATATTTATAAAATCATACATCCTGCTTTTTCACTCCCTTGTTTTTCTTACACTAAGTTTTTTCAAGTGTTTGCTCAACCATTAACTCCTCATGAATGACCACCCATTAAAAACTGCAATTCTCCCTCATTTGTTAGCCCTCACAATCCCCGTTATGCTAGTCTGCTTTTTATTTTTTTGTACCACTTGTCACACTCAACATGTTATATTTTCCATATTTATTATCTTAATTTATTTGTTGTCTGTCTACTACCCTAGAATGTAAACTTTACAAAGACAGGGAATTTTTTGTCTCTTTTGTTTGCAGATGTATCTCACGATCCTTGACCACTGTCTGTCAAATAGTAGGGCCCTCAATAAATATTTTTTGAAATAATTATGTTGATTTGAATGAGATATGTGTCTCTTCCTTAGGAACTTAAAAATTCTCCAATAGAAAAACAGTCAAGGCATGAACAGGAAATTCTCAAAGGAAAAAAGTAAAGTACAATCTCACTGCAAAATAAACATGGGTATAAAAGCACTCTGAAAATAATAAAATAGGGTAATACATAGTGTAGGTAACGAGTTAGAGAGACAACAATTGAATATATTGCTGAAAGCTGTGCAAATTGGTACAATATTTACAGGCTGTTTTGTTGATGTATGGGGCAAAGTGGAATTGCAGTTTTAAATAGGTAGCCATTGATGGTGCTCAGGGCAAGCTGCCCCAGGAATCACCACTCTGGTATGCGGATTATTTGGAGCTGAAGACAATAAGGACATTTGACCTCCCCCACTAACTGCCTAAAGAATCTGGCATGGTGTCTCATTCTTGGAACAGATCTTCTATCATGATGGCTATAAAAATAATCTAAAATAGATGTTGCAATGGGAGGGGCACCAAGCCCCTTTTATCAAAAACTCTATCTCTCCCTGACCAAATTATCAATAGATGACCCTGAAAAGAATTGTCCTTCTGCCCTCTGAAGTCCCAGGCCACTACCCACCCCCAACACATTCCTTCGCCTTTAGCTGCAATACTTAAGCAAGCAGCTTAGACAGAGGGACGAGTTGCTCATTTCTGAGCTTCTCCCATGTATACATGTTATTAAACTTGGTATTATTTTCTCCTGCTAACCTGTCTTGTTGATTATTTGGCCAGCCATAAGAACCTTAAGGAAAAGGGCAGAGGGAGATTCTTCCTCTTCCCCCGACACCATCATCGAGGAACTGATATTTGAGCAAAGACTTGAAAAGACTTTGTGTAATAAAATAAACTGGAAAGAAAAGCAGGTTGTAAAATGTGTGTAATATTTGATATGATAATTAAATTTATAGGAAAATACAGTAACATAATTGGTTATGTTCCAAATAATGGAAAATGGATGGTATTACCTATTTTATAGCTGTGAAAATAATGGAAACAAATTTCCAACAATAGGGGATTATTTTGGCAAATTAGAACTATAAATGGAAATATTATGTTGCAATTTAAAAAAATACAATGGTGAAATACTCATTTAGTATTACCAAGTACAAAAAAGAGGTAAGAAAACACATGTATCATAGAATACTTATAGAAGGAGGTCATTTAGGGTAGAATTTAAGACTGTGGGTCTGTGGATTCAGACTGCCTGGGTCTGAATCTCTTTTCCATCACTTACAGTATGTACATGAAATAATGGCAAGTTACTTAACTTTGTAACATCTCTCCAAGCCTTAGTCTATACATCTGTAAAATGAGGGCATAATAGTACCCTCTTCGGAGAGTTATGATTAGGGTTATGTGATAAAGTCCATGTAAAGCATAGAGCAGAGTGTCTGAATCACTGAAATGATCAATAAATGTTAGAAGCTCTTGTTGTTGTTATATGCTTTATTTGCACGTGTGGGTGTGCATGTGTGTGAATAAAAATATAGAATGATATATAATAAAACAGTAATTGTAATTATTATTGAAATATTGGTTTACATGTCATTTGTATGCTTTATTTCCCTTTTTATAGCCTCTCTGTATAATCCAAGTAACATCTATTATTTGTGTAATACGTGTGCATGTGCACACACACACAAGACATAAGAAAATGTAAAACACATGACCAAACCAGGTTTCTGAACTTTTACTACATGTTGCTATTTTTTTCCTCTTAAGAAAGAGAGCAGAGGGAGGGAAATGAAAGAGATTCAATTATTTATAAGAAGGAAGAAAAATGTCCTCAAAGATGTATGTATGCGATGATTAGTTTAAAAGTAGAATGCTGCCTTAAAAAGTAACTTGTCACTGGAATTATTCAATCAGAACCTAGATGGCCACTGATATGTTACATAAAACAGATTCCTACATTTAGTAAGTACACGGATTAGCTAGCACTTTAAATCCTTTAAGATTTTTATATTTCAAAATCTGATTTTTTCTGGGGGGCCAGGTTGTAGTTTCCTGAGAGATTTATATAAAGGCTAAGAAAAAAGTTCATCTCTATACCAATTTCTATATCCATAAATATTACGTACAGAAAAATCACCTTTATCCTAATTCACTTTAACTTATTTTAAAATAGCGTTTTTAGTGAGTACTGTAAAAGATACTTTAAAATCTCTCAATATAAAATGTCTACTGGTTCCTTCTTGCCTCCATGTTTAGCTTCCTGACTAGGAAGTAATGGATCAACCACAGACCTAGAATATTATGTAATATCTGAACATTTTCAGAGATAGATAATTCCACTAGCACCCAATGAGCTCATTGGCACAACGTTTAATATAAAGATAGAAAATAATTATTTAACAAATCATTTTTGGCACTGTGAAATTAACACTTGAGAAGGATGACAGCCTGAAGTCAATGTGTTTTCTCTGTAATTTGTAAGCGGGTTATTTAGCCCATCTGTGCCAAAGATTTCCAATTTCTACTGAATTATGAATTCTATAAACTGTAGATAAATGGTTTAAGTGTAATGGAAACAGATAATAGCTTGATTTTCAAAGAGCATTTTTCATTCTGTGACCTGAAAGCACGTAATAAAATCCTTTTCCAATTTCTATACTACGTTGAAAGATTAATTAATACAACATTTGATAAGGTACAAAGAATACAAAGCTTATATAAAATTGAATGGCTTCTCAGTATAAACAACTACTTGGATCTGAAATAATGTAAATTCAAAATAATACTTATTTCTTAGGTAAAGATTTGGATTACATTAGAAAAATTTATGTACGAGTTTCTCTATCCTAGGAAAAAAAAACAGTGTTAGGTTCCATACCAGTTATCTATGGATTACCTAAGCATGATGTTTAAAAAGCATTTTCTAAATATTAGAATCACAAAGTCTTAAGGTTAGAATTTAAGTATCAATTAAAAGCATTATCTAAGTACTTAATTAAAATATTTTTTTCAAAAGTACATTAATTTGCAGGATGACAAGTCCTGAACACCACTCTCGATATTTTTTTCACATTTCTAGATTCTATTTCTCACTGTTGAGCAAGTTACCTGGTCTCTTTGTGCCTTAGCTAGCTCCACGTTGCACGGTGGATAAGGTCTGCACCTACCTCATGGGGTTGTTATGAGAATTCAAGTAATAACTGGCATACAATGTTTGTATTATATGCAATCTTTTCTGTATGCCCTTAAATATCAGTGTTTCCTAGGACTTCATTCTTGAGCCATTTGAAGAGGCATATCCTTCCCCTCTGTTGACTAATAGCTTGAGTTTCAAATCCACATTTACAACTTTCTACTTGACATCCTGGTTGAATATTTTTCAGGCATCTCAATTCATCATGCTCCAAACTAAATTCATTATCTTAATCCACATGTCCACAACAAAACTCTTTCCACCCCTATGTATGTCCAAATTCAAACATGAATAGCACCAACATCCATCCCAGCTGGTTGACAAGCAATTCTGGAAAAATGGAAATTATCTTTCACTTAGAACCAATATTATTTTAGCCATCAAACATGATAATTCTGCCTCCTAAATGCTGATTTACTTATACCCCCACCATCACCCTCCCTCAGCTCTCACTCCTAAACTACCCGAAATTACCTTCTAACTTGTCTCCCTACCTCCAGTTTAACACTCATCTGCAGCTCAGACCACCTACCCTTCACATATCATCTCACTTTAAGCCTGATAAAAAGCCAAACATCCAAAAAGTCAACAGCAGCAGTTGATCTGCACTTGAAAGATCCCTAGATGAGCTTCTCTAAACATAGATTAGAGATAACATTGAATCCTGCAATGAGAACTCATCAATGCATTCATTCAACAAACACTGAGCATCTCCTGAGTGACAGACTCTGCTAGGCATATCATTGTCACTATCTTCCAAAACTAACACTTAACAAACCATTTTTCACAAATTCAGAGGATCATAGGGGCCAGGCAGGAAACACAAACAAGTAAAGTAAATTAGACACAAGAAAAACCACTGCATCAGCATAATGATAAATTTTATGGATATTTTTAGACATCTAAGAGGAAGTGCTATGGGCTCTTGTGACCTGGAGAATATGCGTCCTTTATAAGAAAGGAAACCACTACTGAGAACCTACCAGTAGTCGCCCTGAAGAAATAAGAGCCCAGAGCTGCCTGATTAACCCAATTTTTAAAGAGAAGCCAGAAACTCAGATTTTCATATGACGCCCCTTGCGGTTCAAATACTCATAATCAATTATAACCACTCTAAAGACAAAACAAAACACTGTGGGGACCACTATAATACAGCCCAAGAAAACATCCCTATTGACTGGTTCTGGCCTTTAAGCCACCAGATCAAAACCTCTCGGTTAAACTCTAGTCTCAGATAATCACATACATCTATTTAGTTATAGATACTTTCTTTCAATGCTCCACCCAAATGACTTTTATATCTTACTAGATCCTACTGGAGTTGAGCCAAGGCAGAGAGAGAAAATCAACTTGTCCACGCTACCCCATCAGAGAGAGGGTGATGGGTTTCAAATTAGCTATGAGTTCAATGCTCAGCCCTCACATCCCACGCCTTCCTCTTTTTACTATTTAGCTTGCTAGTCAGCCTTCTTATTCTTCCATCTTCAGTCTGTATGTATTTCCCAGATTTATATTCTTTAAATATTATAAAATTATAATTCTATTTTTATTATTTCTCTGAAATATTCTGTGATGATAATAGAGTACATTTTCCGAAGGAGTCTGATATAAGCTCAGAACTCAACACATAATAAGCTGTTTTACCTCTCAGTTTGGCTATTGTACATAAATAAAATATTTCAGAATTTAACAGCAAATTCTCCTTGGTACACTGCAGTGTATTATCATACAATGCCTCATGAAATCAATATGCCTTCTGATACATTCTGATCCTGTGGCATGCTTGGAAACTGTTTCCTCTTCCTCCTTGATAATGTTCACTTACTGCCTTGAATTTTTATAATAAATCAATTTGGAAAAAATCTCACATCATCTAAAATATTATTCTCTCTCATATATATTTACTCTGTGTGTGTGTGTGTGTGTGTGTGTGTGTGTGTGTGTGTAGGTTTCCCCCACTGTCCGAAAGCTTACTTTATGTGACTTCGCTTTTACAGAAGACCTACATTAGTATCTGTTTTTGCTAACCGAAAGAAATTTGAAGAAGATGTTTGCTTTTATGAAGAAAAGCAAAAACAGCATCCGGCGTTTGTTTTTCAGTGAGCGTTATAGAGGCAGCACACATCCCAGCAGCAAGAGTGGCGCCACCAAGTTCCTTCCCCAGGAACTACACTCAGCATCTCAGCATCAAGCCGCAATAGCTTTGAACTGTGTCTGGGAGCATCATCTATGCCTTATCTTGATTTATTTTGGTAAGTTATCTTTTGGGTCTGGAAATACTCAAAAATTTTTCCCATATAAATGAATGGTAATTGCTTCTTCACTTTACACCATTTTGGCTTATGAAATGTTTCAGAGAAACACTTTACTTTTGGATAGCAGAGGAAACGTGTATATCTTATATTAAAACATGCACACAATGGATTTAAGTAACTTTGGTGACATTTAAGGCTTCATTGCTTGAGTAATCACTCACATCCCCAGACCTTACTGTTGCTTAATAGCCTCTTAGAAGTTGTAAATCTTTTGATGTGAAATTCAATATAATGTTGGGAGAGATAACTGGCTTGCTACATATGTCTAATCTTAGATTCCTAAAATTAAGAGATTGTACACTTAAATAAGAGCTAGAGGAAGAAAGAAAATGCAGGGGCCGGCCCGGTGGCGTAGTGATTAAGCTTGCGTGCTCCACTTCAGCGGCCCAGGGTTCGCGGGTTTGGATCCCCAGCATAGACCTACTCACTGCTCATCAAGCCACACTGTCGCAGGTGTCCCACATATAAAATAGAGGAAGATGGGCACGGATGTTAGCTCAGGGCCAATCTTCCTCAGCAAAAAGAGGAAGACTGGCAACAGATGTTAGCTCAGGGCTAATCTTCCTCACAAAAAAAAATTAGAAAGAAAATGCGGCAGAAAAATATAGTCTTAAAAGATAATTTTCAAAATAAAAGGCACAAATATGATTCTCATACAGATATAAAATGAACATGTATCAAAGATATTAATTAGCTCATTAATGAGGGAGTTAATAGATGTTACAACTGGTTCAAAAGAGAACTCAAAGTACCATGTATTTATCATCAGATAAGAACAGTGAAATTAATTTACAAATGGATGCAAAACTGGCAATCATTATCTGTGAGATAATCAATTGCAGTCCACAGGAAACAATTCTTGTTTCTATGGATAGGAATTATTTACATTACTATCAGGTTTCAACAACTTAACTTCCACCTCCAAAAAGTTGTAAAATAGCCTATTCAAAGGCAAGCAAAGGTGGAGATAACTTAGAAGAATGAGCTAGCCCAAAATCCACTAAAATTCAGTCTTTCACAATTTTTCCTTATGATAATAAGGAACATTCACTTATTTCAGAATTAGACCAAACATTAGCCCAGAAGATTCAATGCCTAATATTATCTTAAACACATTCTCATCTCAATAAAGAGACCAGCTCTAGGAACTTCAGTTATATAACCTCAAATTCTTGATTTGATTCAGTGAAAACTCATGATCTCAGAAAGAATTTAAAAGAAATGGAATTTCTAACCAGAAGACACAGAATCAATCTTCACTAATTAATCTTCACTAATTAATATAGATATTTTATGCTATCAAATAAATGTAGCAGAAGTGAATAAATCAGATATCTGAAAATTGACAAAGATAAACTTAATCTACTGGAGTTTAAAACAACAACAACAAAAAAACTCGGATTAAAATATTTGCTCTGGAACGTATTCTTTATGTGATCACAGGCAGTTTAATCTTTTAACCTCTATATGTCTGAGGTTCTTCATTCAAAGTAGTGACTATCACTTTCTCATGGTTGTTGTCAGGATAAAATTAAAAGTGCATGTACAAAAGCTTTGCACAGTATTTATAACAAGGTACATCTATTTACTACCAGCTAAATAACCTTTTTGGCTGCTTCCCAGAGCAAGAGCTGGAAAGGTGGTGTCAGAGATGTCAATCTAAATAAATAAATCCTGCCCCAGAAGATTTCACAAAATGGGACCCTGATGTTTGGTTTGGGCTCTAATCAATCCAAACAAAAAAAAAGTTTCTCAAACTTTCTACATAAGGAGACAACAGATGGAAATGAAACTTCTGAGATTGCATTCCTAGAGTCTTACAATGGATTTAAAATGGAATGTTTGTGTGAAAAAACAAACCTACAAGGTACTTAATGTTTTTGGAAATATCAAGATCATAATTACTACAGAAGAACTATAAAAAACTATATCAGATTATGTTATTAAGCACACAAACCCTAGCTTTTGGGTGGTGGTGGTGGTGTTTCTGTATCCATTATGGTATAGCAATTCTTATGAAATATACCGTCTTATAGCACTAGCACCTGCAAAGCAAGAGGACACAAACAACCCATGGTTTCATGAGAACAACTGAATATTTTTTGAACATTGATTCTGGGTCCAGCTTTATGTGTGGCACTCTGAAGAAAGCCATTAGTATTAAAAAGTCCCTTCTTGTAAGAAATTTACTACCTTCCTAGGAAGGCAAGAGACACACATGAGATAAATAACAAAACAAGTCAGCAAGTGAACAAATACCAGAATGAGTGATATAAATAAGAGGTCAAACCATGCCCGGAAAGGTCTTCAATGAGATATCTAACCTAATCTACAGTCACAACCAGCAGATATACTTATCAGTTTCCAGGAATTTATAAAAATGATTAATTCTGTATGTATATAAGCATTGAATAGAGAACATGGGAGGATAAAAATAAGTTCCTCTTAGGAACTTGGAAATAAGTAAGCCTGCCTCCTGAAATTTAACTATAAAATCAATACAAAATATAATATATTTTCCTGAAGCTCTCAGTGAGAGCAAAATTTCCTGAAAGTAACATACATATAAAAAGAACGTGTGAGTCCTAAGGGAGTGGAGGCAAATGGTTGTTCAACATCGGAAGGTAGACAAAAGAGAAAAGCAAAGACAGACAATTAGCAGCACTCATCTAAGCACCAACCAGGGAGAGTCTTGGTCCACAGACCGGCTATTTGGTTCCCTGAGGCAAGACTGTACCATTTGTGAAGGTGGATGTGTCAGGCTACCTCTCCCTAAATGCATTAGACAGCCAAATTATGTAACTAATATCTTTGTCCTAATTTCCTGCCTAAAAGAGCAAACTTTGGATTGCCATAGAACTTCTCTGGTAGCTTCCCAAGAGTGAGAGAAAAATGCCAGAAAAAGGATCTGAGCATCCTGGCCCTCTTTAGTTGCATTTAGCACAGTAAGAGTAATTATAATAGGGAATATTTTTTAGAGCAATTGCTATGTGCCAGACACTGTTCTAAGTGCTATACCTGAATTAACTCTTCAAACCATCACAACAACCCTATGAGCTATGCCTGTTTATTATCCTCATTTTGCATTTGAGGAAACTGAGGCACAGAGGAGTAACGTAATTGCTGGGGATTGCACAGTCAGTAAGCCATTGAGACAGGATTCAGACCCAGGCAATCTGACTCCTAAGTCTTTGATCTTTCTACACTACACTTCTTCTCACAGTAACTTATTAAATGACATTATAATTTATATAAAATACTTCTTTATTAATTGACATTAGAATTTATAGAAAATATTTCTGTGAGCTTGGGAGCATAAATCAGTATTTCTAAATTCTCTACCAGTTCTAGACCCTATGAAGATTAAATTTCTGGGCTTTCCATGCTAAATTTAGATTTAAAAAAATCACATTTTTGAGTGGTCAGTCACCCTCCTCCACGTGGAAACTGATCTCAACATGAGTTTTCTTTTTACTTTTCTATGCACTTATACTCTCCAAAGTTCCACATATTCTCACCTATTACTATAAAATATACATAAAACATTAACACTTTGTATCTCTGAAATAAGACAACACATTTTTTAAATAAACAGATTTAGTACATGTGCTGCACATAAACATACAGATTTAGTAATAAAAATATCAATGAGTTTTATTCCTGATATAAACATACGGTATAGGCAATATAGATAATATATAATATAGGTTATATATATATAGATAATATAGATTGCAATAGGCAATCTGTAACAAATTATCATTAGAAATTTTTTATTGTGAAAATCAGGCCAAATAAAAAATAACACGTTACCCATAAGTGCACCATTTTGAAGTAGTTAAATGATGCACTATTATTATCTTTTCATTTCTTGAACAGTGAAATATATCACAGTCTTCTACCACATTAAAAATTAGTTCCTTTTTTTTTAAGTTTGTTTTTTTCCCCACAACAATATAGGTTCTTATAAAAAGTCCCAGAATATAACTTTTATTTTACCCTAAAGAACATATGCTTTTTTGCATGGCCAAAAGCCAAGGTTAAAAAACCTTTCCTTCACACAATTGTTCTTCACAGACTCTAAATGTCACACATTCGTATGTCTATTTCCTTGAAAAAAATTGCAGAAAAAAAAAAATGTAAACTTGGCAGCATCCAAGCACCAGCTCCCGATTTGTTTTCATGGAAGTGCACAGGCTTGGTGGAAAATCAACCCTCAGGAGGCAGGGATGTTCTTCCCATCAGCAACCTGAGCTCCTCATGTGAAAAGGACGTGGCACGAGGTTGGACACCCACTATCAGAGTCCCAATAACAGATGGACTGACTAAGAATTAGCACTGCTGCCAAAATCTGGAAATGTCAAAATAAAATAAAATAAAACACATAGGTTGAGGAAAATGGGAAAAAAAATATGTGTGAAAATGGGAACCTGATATTAGAATCAATGTTGAAGGAAGTGAGGTTAAATTGTGTTTTCAATTGCTGGAAGAAGAACTCAGTTCACATGTGAGTGTTTTAATGGAAAGAATGAAGAGGGCTGCTTGGTTTTTGATAGTCAGTTTTAACTCACTGTCATAGCTTCCTTATGTTTATTTAGGAAGCTTATGCTAAGAAGCAAATATAGAGATCTGGGCCATTAAAGAACATGTCTTTTGATCTTGGTTTCAAAGGAAGGTTGTTGTTTGCCCAACTGGTAGTGTTGGGAGAGGACAGAGATGGAGAATTGAGATGATGTTCAAGAAATAGGTCTAAACACAGAGGGCCTTGCATGCCAGGTTCATGAATGTGGAAGTCACCCTTAACGAGAGAAATCACTGCAATATTCTGAGTAAAACAATGAAACGTATGCCATAAGGAAAGTAAATAATAAGAAAATTATTCTGAGGGCTACATAGGATAGATTGAAATGAGAAAAATGGAGGCTGGGCACTTGCTTAGCTGAAAAGTATGCTAGATACTGAGAGGGTGGCAAAAACTGCATACTAACTTTCCTTTCAGACTGTGGGAAGGATTCAACCAGCACTCGTAGGTCAGAGAGCAGAGCCCAGGGCAATTCAAGTGCTTTACTTATTAGCCTAAACCATGTTAGGAATGAGTAGTCCTCCTCCGAGGATGGCTTAAAGTGAGTAAAGGGGGAAATGGGCTGTGTTCCCTTTGTGAATAAACTCTGGCTCTATGAAAGTCTAAAGGAGAACAAGAAAGGTGAAAATCTTTCTAAAGACTCGGAAGAAAAACAGACTTCAAAAAATGATTTATTAAAGAATCAGAAAAAAATAATTAGAAAACAATTTGGCAATTTTAATATGACATTTAAAAATGCTTTTTGTGAAGTCGGAGGGGGAAAGATCTGAAAATGAAATACATCTATCACGTAATGGAGATGGGGAGGAAAGGAAGAATTGAAGATAAATTAATAACACAGTCATAGAATTAAACTCTGTTTTGATGTCAGAAAAGAACAGTATAAACATTAAAAAAAATTTTGAGAACTTGACCAGAATGCAGTTGAATAGGACAAAGAAAGAAAAATGAAGATGGACCATGAAAGCTCACGAAATGAAAGAACTATAAGTACTCTAGAGAATGGAACCACAACAACAATCACAGACATTTGCCAGTATCTTTCCAGAGCAGAAAAAGGACCAGATTATGCAGATGGGTTCACTGAACTCCAAGAAAAATCGATGCAAAGAGGTATACCTAGATTTCTTATTTTAAAATTATTATTATAACATCCTTTTCCTGAGGAGATATTAAAATATATATTACATTTACAGCCACTAAACCAGATTACTCCTCTGTGCCACTAAATATCAGAAAAACTTTTTACACACTTTCAGAGAAAAGAGACATTAAAAAACAAACTATAAACAACCTAGTTATAGTTCCTGTCTGATGAAAGGAAAATACATTATGCAATATATAAAGACTTATGATGTAATATTAACTATAAGATTTTCAGGAGAAAAATTACTTGACAACACAGTTCAAATGGCTAAGAAATAAATCCAAATGCAGAACTCTGGAATGGGGAAGCTGTATTATAAATGAATTGAATTTACTCTCCCTTTATAAGAATCTTACCTAATGAAACACCCCAAAATGCATAAAATTATGTATAGCAGTATTATTTATAAAAAAGCTAAATTGGAAGCAAGCTAAGGGCTCCACAACAAATTGTCATACACTGTCATAAAATTTATGTAGGAAGACTTTTACGAAATGTTTTTAAAGATTTTATTTTTTTTAAAGATTTTATGAAATGTTTTTAATGCCACAGAAAATGTTTACCATTCAATTCTGTTAAGTGAAAAAGACAACATACAAAGTTGTAAACGTGTAGAAAATAACACTTATGTGTAGGAGGTCAGAATAAACTTGAGGAATAAAGAAAATAAGTAATGTTAAGAGTAGTTTTATCATCAGGGGAATCAGTTATGATACATTGTCTGTTTTTTGTTTGGTTTGGTTAAATAATTTTATGTATTTTCTAAATTTTCTACAATTTCTCTATTGTAACCAGAAAAAAAATAAGAGACAAATATATGTCAAATTTTGGTATTCTGGTAAAAGAGTTTTTGTATTTTGGTATTTGAGCTATAATACAACTGACAGAACTACCTAGTTTTAAAATGTGCCTAATAGGGAGTATATCTAATCACCCTGCAAGTATATACATATTAAATATTAATTGATATTTTTAAGAATAATGCTAATTTCCCTTTAATTTCAATGAGGAGTTATACTATAGTTTGAGTTAGTGGTTTATTGTTTGCTTTGACTGTTATACAAATGGTTTTGAAACTCAATTTGGAAGCCTATAAACAAGGAGATAATGGGGGTGCACTTAGTGAAGGATTCCACAACATCAAAGAACTGACGGTAAATTGAAAAGTATTCTACGTTTTTTTTCTGTGTGTGTGTGAGGAAGATTGGCCCTAAGCTAACATCTGCCAATCCTCCTCTTTTTGCTGAGGATGACTGGCCCTGGGCTAACATCCATGCCCATCTTCCTCTACTTTATATGGGACGCCGCCACAGCATGGCTTGCCAAGCAGTGCGTCAGCGTGCGCCCGGGATCTGAACTGGCGAACCCCGGGCCACCGCAGTGGAGCGTGCGCACATAACCGCTTGCGCCACCAGGCCAGCCCCAAAAGTATTCTATGTTTTAAACATTACTTTCTTTAGATTTTTTGTTAGAATACATATTAGAGTGGAACTGTTTTTTTAAAATTTGAGTTATGCAGAAAATATATCTTTGGAATGTGAAATAAAGGAGGAGGTGAGAATGAAAGAAGCGTGCTGGCACACAGGAAGGTCCAGGAGAGCTTCCTCTTTGCCCATACTTTACAACATCCACTATAGGAAATAATTTCAGTAAATATTTCTAGAATCAATATATGAATGAATGAATGGGCAAATAAATTCATGAATGAAAGTGTTAATGTAAAATTTGTGAACTGTTTAAAAATCTTAAAGAATTTTTGGTTCCCTGAACGTATGTGTGTTTTGCTTTGCTGGTAAATTACCGTAGCTATTTTAGCTTAAGTAGACCAAATGGATTTTAAATCTTTTAGGGGTGGAGTAAGGCAGGAAGAGAAGCAGAAACAAAGAATTAAGTTCTTATGTATCGATTTTAAACCTATTTAGGCAAAACTACGTAAAACTTATATTTTATAATCTAATATACTGCATTTAACCTGTTGTAATCAGTGGTATTCCAATTATGAATGTAATTCATTGCAAGAATTGTAAGAGAAAAACAAAATAATGCAACATTATACATAGAATATCCTAGGTTGGCACTGTAGAAGATCAGAGTTGGCCACCCCAAAATGTGTCTCTTTGCCTTGATTAGGGCAAAAGACTGAAAGAAACTGACCTTCCCCCTAACTGCCTAAAAGAATTTAAGATAGAAGGCCTGTTCCAGGAAGAAGCTAACATCATAAGATAACTATAGTATAATGTAAACCAGGTGTGATAGGGAGGAACCTAACAAGAGTTTTTTAATCAAAGTCCTCTCCATCTCTCACTGTTTTTACAAGGCTTGGGCAACATTTGTTTATCAAACATTTGCTTTTCCATCTCCATGTAAATTGCCTTCCTTCCCTCTGAAATTCCAAACCACTATCCCCAACATCCTTCTTTGTCTCAGCTGAAGATGGTATTTTCCTGTTATTCTGTCTCATGTCAATTTAATTCTTAGACCAGCCAGAAGGACCTAGAGGGTAGAGAAATAGCTCTTCCTCCCCTACAACACATTTTTAATAGTCAGAATTGTTTTGCCAGAAGAGTTCATGCAATGGGCAACTATCCCAGGTCAGTCTTTGAAGTCAACAGAAAGAACTCTCAGCTACATAAAATCTTGATGAATTATAGGAAGACACAAAGCTATCATGTAGAAGAACCGGTGTCTCCTTTTTACTATATAAACATAATTTTTATGCACTAGGCATTAAGTGGCCTTTATTGCTCTTGAATAATTTACTCTTTAATAATTTAAGGAACTTAAATACCAGAAAGATGCAATATTTTAGTTCAAAAGAGGCAGAGGAAGGATGCACTTGAGAATGACTACTAAAAAGTTTCAAATTCAGAATCAGCTAAAAATGCTTGGGGGACATGTGGCTCTCAGAGGTAGAAGAGAAAGAATCTAAAAGAGGAAGGAGAATATGATAGATGTGGTTTCAGGTCTTATTTTTAATTAGATGATTAGAACTTTTTAATTAGACTACTTAAACTAACTTAGATGATGGATTCTATTTAATTATTTACAAACTGGAAAGCATTAGCATAGCTCTTCACACAAAAATTATTAAATAAATGGCACACATCCAAAGAAGATCTTTAATTACTCAGATCCAGTTTGATCCCTAGGTGCTTATGTGATTGATTCCTTTGAAAGAAGTAAGGATTAAAAAAAATCCACGTTTTGTATGTTGCTGCATTCTGTTACCTCCCATCTTTCACAGAGGTGCAGAATTTGCTGACAGTGGATAATACTTGAGTGAGTTGGCCTAACTAACATCATGGTGACCATGACATTGAGGAGAGCTAATAGAGCCTGAAATCACTGAGCAGAGTGTCCTAGATCTAAACTGAATTTCTTATTTATTAGCAATAAATAGCAATAAATAAATTTGGACAAATTATGAAAAGTTCATGGCCCTCAGTTTCTTCATCTATATAACTGAGATAAAAATAGTTACTTCTTAAAACTATATCGAGAATGAAATGAGCAAACATACTAGAAGAACCAATCATGCTATTATAATCTAATATGAATTCAACAGATACTCTCTCCTTCCCTTTTTCCCTTCCTGCCTTCTCTCCTCTTTTCTTCCCTTCTCCCACATGCATTTCTTGATATAATTACCAGACTATAGAAATAAAAACACATTTTGGTATATCTGAAGAAAGACCAGTATGCATTAAAATAAGGAAAAATAACATTATGATTAAGAATAACAGTAAGGTGTCTAATTTTTAGGGTGCTTCATTTTAATAATTTGACATATTTTATTTAACTTTCTCATAAAAAGTTAATACCCGAAAGATAAAATTATAATTTTTATCACAGGATAAGAAAAATAAAATATACTTATAAGGATCTTTTAAAGACTGCTAAGGAATTTTAGTGTGTATGGCATAAAGCTGTTTATATTGACGTGTAACCATTCTAGCAAGATAAAGTTATATAAACTAAAATTGTAAAAATTTTTATATAAAACAATTATTTATCAATGCAAATATTTAGCTCAAAAAGCAAAGTGACTTCTGCAAAGGTAGCTGGGAAATGAGAGCAATGTTATTAAAGATCAAAAAATACCAAGATCTCGGGGCCGGCCCCGTGGTGTAGTGGTTGAGTTTGGCATGCTCTGCTTCGGCAGCCTGGGTTTGTGGGTTCGGATTCCAGGTGCAGACCTACACCACTCATTGGCCACGGTGGCGGCAACCCACATATAAAATAGCAGAGGACTGGCACAGATGTTAGTTCAGGGATAATCTTCCTCAAGCAAGAAAAGAGGAAGATTGGCAACAGATATTAGCTCGGGAGAATCTTCCTCAGCGAAAAAGAAAAATACCAGGATTCTATTCTTCAGGACCAGCTAACAGTCTTCACTGGAAGCCAATAGGATTATTTTAAGAATCACCACCTAATGATGGTTGGAAAATCCTATCTTCTATAAATATGAAAAGGAAATATAGTAGGTAAACAATAAATATCTGTTGAATGAATGAAACAAATCATTCATCTTTCATCTATTTGTTATCCTAAGATTCCATATTTTCTTTCAAAATAGACATACTCATCTTTTAGATTTATAGAGTAGAAAATACTTTAGCTGCAGGTCTTTTTTAAGCTTGCACTGAATGGATTCTTTAAATTGGAAAAGGTTATAGCACATTTATTTGCCTTATGTAAGAAATACACAATAGCTCTTAAGTGCTTCTGGCACAAATGAACTATCCGAAGGCCTAAATATATAGGATAAAGGTATATCTTATTTGTTCTCCAAGAACTGTTGTGGACAAAAGTTGAAAACTAGAAAGCTAACTTCAGAGCTTACTGTACCCTTGGACAAATGATCCTATTTTTAATTGTTTAGTGTGAAATAAATATTATCTGCAAAATGCATATACAAAATCTCCAAATCACACTTTTCAGAGACTGTTACCACTAGCTACTTTGACCTGCACAATTTACTATCACAAGTCCATGTCAATTTTTAAACATGAATTATTGATGGCATATAAAAAGCTGATATTAGTTTACAGAAAAATGAATTTATAATTTCCAAATCTATTCATTTATTGATTTTGCAGCTTATAATGTAGAAATCATAGCTGCGTGAGCACAATACTAAAAGTTATTCTTAAAAATAAAATACTATAGAGCTATTTACAGTATTTTGACTCTGACAACATGACAGGCCAGAAGTAATTTGAAGTGAACACCCAGTAGAGGTGGTTAAGACATATTTAGAATTCAATAATATATTCTATTGGTTTGCTCCATTTATCCACACACCCTCTCACCTGAAACCCTGTTTACATAGCTAAGTATATGATGTTCTGATTGGGAATTAGAGAACCATAGAATAGGGCATATCTTTGAATTCGAAACTTGTAACTATGTAAAAGTACTAAGTATTAGTCTCTAAGTGCTTTTAGCACAAAAGATTGTGCCGCTGAGTAGGAAGACAAATGATCAAATTTTCAGCAACAGTGTCTTCACTTAAAAAAAAAAAAGTTTGGATCTACTGTATCTGGGTGCCATGACTAAGGAAAGCTAAATACTGTTTGGGACCTAACTTTAAGTTCAGTCAAAAACTAAGTAAACGTGTCTTGTGCCAGAGTGGTACTGGTGGGAAGCTATATTAATAACTCTCTAACTTATTTTATTAATGCCACAGATGGTAGAGACAATGGTGCCTGGGAAATCTTACTGTTTCTTAATCTTGAAATTTCATTGACCATTCCTGGATACTTTTGTTTTCTGGAATGCATAACAAACTAAGGAGATAGAAAAGCTGCCTGTTGAGTAATTCCTGAGAGTTGACTCACCTTAACCATTCTGTCACTCAAGGAGCATTTATCACCCACTGGCTGAGGGCCAGTCACCATGTTAGGTGCTAATGATATATACTCAGATAAGAAAAGGCTCAAGTGAGCTTTAAGAGCCTCACAATTGATGGAGTAAGACCCACATTTAAAACTCTAATACAATGTGATAAGCCCAACAGTTGAGATCTGTACAGGGATCTGTGCATATAGTAGAGAGCTACAAATAATTAATCTTTTCTGAAAATGAAAAAAGCTCTACAGAGGATGTAACTTTGATCTGAGACTTGAAAAAATGCCCGGATTTCATCAAAATGAGAGGAAAGAAGATATGTCAGGAATACATAATGGCATGAACAAAAGCATGTCAAGTGAGAACAGCTAGAATAGCCTATAAATTGTTAGCTGTCTTCTAAAAACAACTGTAAATCAGTCTTTGCCCTTGATTTCCTCAGCCTCTGTCTCTTCAGCCTTTTTGCTTTTGTGCAATTTACACTGCAGTGTGGCAGAACAGAAAGAACTAGGCTTCAGGGCTGGGATTAGGGTGATGTAAGTGAGGAACACACCTAGAGAGCAAATTTAAAGGGGCAGGAAAACCTCAGTAGCCAAGTAATATTTTCAAAAATCAAAATTAATCCAAAAACTCTACAGTGAATAAAATATAAAAACATTAAATAAAGACAGATGGTTGTTTGTTTTATGACTTTGCGTTATTGTGCAACAGGAGGAGTCATTTCCAGTCAACTCAAGGGTTCCTGGTCTGCAACAGCTTCTTTAGGTCCCTTCAGGCCCTGCACTGACTGGGTTTATGAAGACTGACAGTGGCATGCAAACAGATTGAGTAGTGCAGGGCTTTATATATACAGTCACTTCTTTTTTAATTGTAGAGCTTTTATTAATTTTTTCTATTTGGTCCAAAAAATTGGAGGATATTTTAATGCATACAGGGGCTCAAATTTTTCTTTTTTCTCGGGCCCCCATCTGGCTCCTGAAGACACTACCCTGCAGAAGTCCATTCACAGCTCTGCTTTGACTTGCCGTAGGATCTTGGAGGAGTTACTTAGCCCCTCTGAGCTGTAATGTTCACCCTTACTCATACATTAGAGATAACGGTAACTGCTTTAACAATGGAGCTATTGTGAGGACAATAATTTGAAAGCTCTTTGTAAATTTAATTTACAGCTCATATTATATCAACTTAACAATCTCCAATCAATTGAAATTCAGAGACATGTCATATGCTCATTCCAAATATCTATTTCATACCACACAACTAGAAATAAGCAACTGTAATATTCCCTTAGTAGCCTGGGCTTCTGAGCATGAAAATGTATGTTTTACTATCAGCCTAAAAGGATCTAAAGGTCCTTTACTTAAAAGTCCCTAAGCAGCTAGATCAAAGATCTGGGAACTTTTAAAATTCAGAGCAAAAATTCAGAGTAAAAGCTACTATTTTAAATTTGGTTCCTTGTTACCTTTTAATATCCTGGATGCCACATGTGCAAAATTTCATATCCTTATTGATAAAATATCATATTACAAGGAGAAAGGAAAGGGTAAAACTAAAATGGAGTCTCTGAACACATGCAAAGGCATTCTGAACAGTCTTCAGAATCAGATCCTAAATGTACCTGTAATGTCCTCTCTTTTTTTAAGAATCACCAAACAATTAGATAAGGAATAGAAAGCTACACCAAGAAATGAGACTTCAAGGCAATCTCTCTCTCTTTCACAGGCACACACATACACACACAAATACTGACCCTGATTTCTGACCCAGTGGAAAAAAGAAGTCCCCTCAAACAGAGATAATTACTAACATTAAGTAGACTTAAAATCACATTTTACACAATCATTTCGATAATTCCACTTATTTTACTCATTCCCTTTTTAGGGCTGCCCTTGATATGTCACTCTTCTTTGCTATATTCCCAGGCTTTTGCTTATTGTATTTGATTAACTATTTTCTTCACTTCAGCTGCAGGGTTTATTAGGTGGATGTTTGCATAGTACGAGGTTTTCCCTTTGATTTTTCTTACTTACTAAAATTGTGACCGTCATCTTAAGACATGCAGTAAGAACTAAGTTTTAACTTCTTCGCCCATGCCCCTTGTATCCATTTGTCTACCAACCATTCTTCCTATGCCTCTTTCTACCTGGCTGCTATTTTCACCACACAGCTCTAACTAGCGTCTTAAGAGTCACTCTGAGCATCCCAATTGACAAATTCATTATCCTTTGAGTACTGGATATTTCACCATGACTCTTCCTTGAAACTCTCTTTTCCTTCTCCTAATACAAAAGCACAAGGGTCTCTTGGTTCTCTCTCTTCATCCTGCTAATCTTCTACTCTCTACTGCCTCCTCTTCTTCCTCTCTAATTGTTAACATTAGTGTTCTCCAAGATTTTGTTCTCTTGTTATCCTTTTCTTTTCTATCTTGAGCTCAGACCTCTGCTGAACTCCAGATATGAATTTTCCTTTTTATTTGATATAATTCCGTGCAGGCCTACTAGCAACTTTTGATTACCATGCCCACATGAAAACTCTTTATGGCGCCACCATTTTCCAAATCACCCAGGCATGAAACATTGGCATCTATTTTGATCACTCTTTTTCTTTTATGCCCCACATCCAATAATCATGAAGTTTTAATACCTGTAACACTCTGAATGCCTGAGATGGGCCTGAGTGATAATGAAACACAGGGTTAAAGCCAATTAGACAGATTTGATTACGAATACCAGTTCAACTCCTCACTAGCTATAACATTTTAGCCAGGTTACTTTTATCCAGAATGAGAGCTATGATGGGTTATTGCAAAGATTAAACAAAATAAAAACATTTGGAGAGTTGTATACAATTCATATCATTATTTTTATGCCATTTATCTATATGTAACCTATTCCTTAAATATTACTTAAATGTCCCTATGTACATATGCACCAGTTTTTAATTCTGCCTAGAATATCCTCCCATCACACACCTCTTAGATCCTACCCATCTCTCAGTGCCCATCTTAAATAGTCTTTCCTCCAAGAAGCCTTTGCTCATAAACTACCCTTCCATATTAGTATAATATTTCTTCCTTTGAACACATATAACGCTTTGTACTTCTCTTTAGCCATTTTGTCTTTTATTTTTCAATTTTTGTTTCCTCTTTCACTAGACATATCTCTCCCCCTCATATTTTCATATTCCTCAAAGTACTCCTGCTACAACGCCATTGCTCACCTAGACTATTACTGATTTTACCACATCATTTCTCACTTTATTTGAAGTCATAATTAGGTCATTTCCAGATAAAATGCTGAATTCCTTGGAGAAACTATCATATTTATCTTTTTCTTGTCTTTAGTGTGTAATACATAGCTTTATTCAAGTTGTTCAACACACTTTTGTTAAATAAGTTTAACATGAATATCTATAAATTGAGAATGATCCAATACAGTTAAGAAAAAAAGCCAAAATCATATCTTACTATTACCTGTTGTTCCATTCCATGACAATCAGAAAACACATAAAAAAATAAAATGAACTAAACTTCTCCTGTATTTTTTCCCTAAAAGCCAAGTTATTTTCTACAAAATATTTTTGAGAAAAAAAGAATCAGATATAACTTTCCCATAACAATGCAGGATTTTTTAATAAGCAACTTGCTGTTCATCCTCTTAATCAAGTACTACTTCTTCCTAGCCAAGTCTCTTACATATGAGATTTATCAACCTAATCCTTATGTATATGCTGTATTGAAATCATTGTCCAACATAGACCATATCGGTGATTTAACTACATAAATTTGCTACTGAGCTGAGGCAGCATCCACACTTCCGGGGTTTTTTTTTTCTTGTTATTATGTGATAAGAATTTAAAGCCTCTTGCTGAGGCTTTCATCTCAAACTTGCTAATTCCATTTGCATTACAGAAAAATGCACTGAACGTTATACCATGAGTGACTCTGCAATAAAATCCTTGTCTGTCTTGTACCCTTGGTGAGTTTTACTTTGAATAAACAATGTGTTAAACATCTGAAGATAATGTTCCAGTTGGTTTCTGTTGACCAATTATAATGAAAATATTTTTCAAATTAAGGGTGAATTTCTCTTCCTTTATAAGTATACATCTTTAGATGCTGTAATGTTCATTCAGGCGCTCCGGCAGCAAGTCTCTTTCATGTCCACAGGTTTTATTTATTTATTTTTTTATCTGTAGGCCCAGAATGCTCCAGGGTCTGGAATTACTAGCCATCACCTTTGCTCCAGGTCCTGCTTTGTTCCTGGAAATCAATTCCAATATCCTGGCTTTTGCACTACTTCTTGTGCAACATCCATCAAGAAAAATTACTCCAGAATTGGAAACAGGTTAAATCTATTACTGCATGTTCTTTCAGAATAGTGCTGGGTGCATCTTTGACTGACTTTCTATTGACGAGGCTCTTTTAATTTTGTAAGGGTAGAAGTTATCTTGTAGAAAATTGATATCAATTCAAATGATCCTTATCTGAGAGGAATGCAAATGATTCAGGTCTATAATAATGTAAATAAATGTTGTCTGGGAGAGATGCAATTGGTTTTAATCTGACAAACAGATAACACCAAATATGCACTGTATTCCTCTGTAGAGTATTACCCAGTTTTACATCTATTAGAAACATTTCAGCATTCTTTTTTTTTTTTTGTGAGGAAGATCAGCCCTGAGCTAACATCCATGCTAATCCTCCTCTTTTTGCTGAGGAAGACCAGCTCTGAGCTAACATCTATTGCCAATCCTCCTCGTTTCTTTTTCCCCCAAAGCCCCAGTAGATAGTTGTATGTCATAGTTGCACATCCTTCTAGTTGCTGCACGTGGCACGTGGCCTCAGCATGGCCAGAGAAACGGTGCATCGGTGTATGCCCGGGATCTGAACCAGAGCCGCTGGTAGTGGAGGGCGCGCACTTAACCGCTAAGCCATGGGGCCTGCCCCATTTCAGCATTCTTGACAGATTGTATAAACTCTGTCCTCCAAAGTCTCCTTTAAACCTAGTCTTGACATTTTACTGGTTACCCATTAATTAATAATTTTAAAAATCTTTGACACATTTATTTTCTATTGCATGACAGCCATGTTTTTAACCTTTTGAAAATTATAATTTAGGAATCCCAAACCTTATATCACAGTTTTAATAATACAAAAATCATAATGTGAGTTAACATCTATTCTACCCTTACTATGTGACAGGTTTATTCTGAGTGTTGTTTCTAATTCATTTAATTTTCACAATAACTCAACAAAATTATCACATTATTACACTGATTTGGAGATGAGAAAATTGAGGCATAAGGAGTTTGGCATTTTAAAGGTTATATATCTCTATTTGAAATCAGAATATTTTTATTTGACTCTGTATATTGCCTCTTATAACTATGGATTTTTCCAAATTCACACCTTCCTACCCAATATGCTAGTTTCTTTGGGACTGAGGTCCTGTCTTGATTCCTTTCCTTCTAAGATTCACTGCCCACTGCTGTTATATCCCAGTGTTCCCTAAGCAATGCTGAATGACCAATCTGTGCGATGACCCTCAAATCTTATAAAACATCTTAGTACAGTGGCTTTCAAACTTTATTATGCATCAGAATCGCCTGGAAAGCTTGATAAAATACAGACTGTTGAGCCCCATCCCCAAAGATTCTCATTCAGTAGGTCTGGGTGGGAAAAAGAATTTGCAATTCTAAAAAGTTCCCAATTGCTGGTGACACTGCTTGTCTGGAGGCCACACTTTGAAAACCACTGTCATAGAATAGACTGCTATATTTCCTGCAGGTTGATTGCTAATTAATCTAGGTTAGTCAATCATCTATTTCTTGATCAAGATACTTTCATTGCTCACTTGCTATCCCTGGATGAGTCTAACCTTTCCTCTGCCTCCTTTTGTTACCATAGAAGCACTTGTCCTCATATGTGTTGTTATAAGCATAGATGTAGATATTCTGAAATGTACTTGGTGATGACCTCAGCATAGTGACTGATTCTCCTAAAGGCTCCAGTACACAGCCTTATTTGTCACACCTGCCTTAATCTGAATATAGGACAGGTAACACTTTTTGGTGGGTGAGGGATGGGAAGTTCTCTGAGATAACAATTCTCCATTTTCATAATATCTGCAAATTATCACCCTTGACACAGCTGCTAATTACATTGCTCCTGCCGCCAGTACTCTTGTAATTGCTTCCATCCTATCCCCTACTGCTTCCTAGCTCCAAGGCTACTTCTTCATGGCCAAATAACTTTATGGGCACTGTGTCCTTTTGTAAAAGTTACTCCCTGGTCTGGCATTGATGATTTACGGGGTCAATGCAATATTGGTTAAACAGTAATAAGAAATGGAGAGTAAACATATTGACATTCAACTCTCTGATGCTATTCCATTGGTGTTGAAGAAAGGTAAACAGAAAAATGTTTTTTTGAAAAAAAGTAGAAATATAAAAGCAAAGAAAAATTTCTTATTATTTATTGACAAAACAAACCTTTTTTGATAGTTAAGCAAACCCATTTGTGATCAAACTATAGCAGGTTGCTAGGCCACATTACGCTTAAAGCACCAATATTGACAGAGGTCAGGCTTGCAAATGTACTTTTAAAACAGCTTTCTTCCATATCATTTTCTTATTACAAGATTTTCCAATAACTACCCAGCCTATTACCAAGTCATGAGATCAAAGTATATGACGCTGTAAGTGTTAATATATTTAGATTAGAAGAACCAAGACTTCATTGCAGTTTCAACCCCTCCTAGAAATGTGACTTTGAAAACAGTCAATCTGAAATTTCCTGACTAGCACTAGTGAGATAATCTGGGTGATAAAACCCCTGCTGTTTCCTTATCCCCAAAACAAAATGACCTGGCCTAAAATAATCCTTTCTTTTCTTTTGCTAACAGCTCCTTTGCTCCACCCTCCTTCTATAAAAACCTTCCATTCTGTACAACCCCTCAGAGCCCCTTCTAGTTGCTACACAGGATGCTGCTCCGATTCATGAATCACCTAATAAAACCAGTTAGATTTCCAAATTTACTCGGTTGAATTTTGTTTTTTAACAAAATTGATTCTTACTAAAACCAGATTTTCTGCTGGAGCTTGTGAACTACAGAACGGAATTGAATGGACATCAGAAGTATACTCTACTTGTTTCTGATGGCCAAGAAGAAGGAATTAGCCATGGGCCTTGGTCAGGAATAGACCAACATGAAAGAAGCAGTTACTTTTTAAATCATCCCTCTAACACATACCTTTTATAAATAGAATGTCAATTCTGACTTGTTTTATAGTAAAGAAAAGAAAAGTCATATCCTGGGGCCCCAGTGTCCTCTAACTTCTTTCACGATTCCTCTCAAAAAAAAATCGTCCAGAAAAATTCAAAAGTGAATAGCAACTACTGAAATGATGCCTCACTGTTAACTTCCATTTAAAAATTACCTAAAACTCACCAATTGTAAATCTTTTTTAATCTACAAATTATCTTATGGTAATGATTATTTTTATTGGGACCACTGAGGGATAAAATACATATTAACTGCTGCCAAATAATGCTGGTTCTCTCTACAAATTGCTGAACTGTGGATTAAATTTTGAGTAAACGTCCTGTGTTAGTTGAAGTGTATAAGTGTGGGGAGGGGAATTTTTTGATAATTACTTTATTGAAATATAATTCACATATCATAAATTAATCAATTTAAATTATACATTTTAACAGTTTTCAGTATATTCAGATATGTGCAATGATCACCACTATCAATTTCACAATACTTTCATAACCTCGAAAAGAAACTCCATACCCTTTAGTTATCACCCCCCTGTTTCATCTATTCCCCACCCTACCCCCATCCCTAAACAATCACTAATCTACTTTCTCTCTATAGATTTGACTCTGCTGGACTTCACATAAATGAAATAATGTGTGGTCTTTTGTTACTGGTTTCATTCACTTAGCACAATGTTTTCAAGGTTCACTCACGTTTTAGCATGTATAAGTACTTCATTCATTTTTATGGCTGAAGAATATTCCATTGTATGGATATATCACATTTTATTTATCCATTGATCCATTGATGGACATTTGGGTTGTTCCTACCTTTTGGCTATTACGAATAGTGCTGCTACAAACATTTGCGTACAAGTTTTTGTGTGGACATGTTTTCAGTTTTCGTAGCCATATAAGTATGAGTGGAATTGATGGGTCATATCATGACTCTATGTTTAAGCACTTAAGGAAGTGCCTGTTTTTCAAAGTGACTATACCATTTTATATTTGCACCAGTAGTACATTAGGCATTGGTCCAATTTCTCCACATCCTCACCCACACTTATTATTTTCTGATTGATTCTAGCCATCCTAGAAGTAGTATCTCATTGTGGTTTTGAATTACATTTCCTTGATAATTAGAGATGTCAAGCATGTGTTTATTGGCCATTTGTATATTTTCTTTGGAGAAACATCTATTTAGAACTTTTGCTCATTTTTTGAGTGGGTTATTTGTCTTATTATTGAATTTAAGAGTTCTTTATGTATTCTGGATATAAGCCCTTTATCAGACGTATGTTTTGCAAATATTTTCTCCCATTCTGTGGATTATCTTTTCACTTTCTTGATAGTGTGGTTTGAATCATAGAAGTTGTAAATTTTTATGGAGTCCATTTTATATTTTCCTTTTGCGGCTTGTGCTTTTGGGGTCAGGTCTTTGAATCCACTGCCAAACCTGACTTCATTTAGATTTACCCCTATGTTTTCTTCCAAGATTTTTATAGCTTTAGCACTTACATTAATTACATTTAGGTCTTTGACCCATTTTGAGTTAATTTTTGCATATAGTGGGAAGGGTGCAATTTCATTCTTTTACATGTGAGTATCCAATTGTTCTGGTACAATTTGCTGAAAAGACTATTCTCTCCTTATTGAATTGTCTTGGCATTCTTGTGAAATATCAGTTGGCCATAGACATATGGGTTTATTTCTGGACTTTTAATTATATTCCATTGATCTATATATCTATCTTACACAGTACTATACTGCCTTGACTATTGTTGCTTTGTATTAAGCTTTGAAATCAGGAGTGTGAATCCTCCAATTTTGGTCTTCCTTTTCAAGATTATTTTGTCTATTCTGGGTTCTTTGCAATTCCATATGAATTTTAGGATCATCTTGTCCACTTCTACCAAAAGTCAGCTGGAATTCTGATAGGGATTGCATTGAATCACCTATACCACTTTGAGGAGTATTGTCATCTTAACAATATTAAATCTTCCAATCCACTAACATAAAATGCTGTTCCATTCATTTAGATTTTCTTTAATGTTTTTTTCAACATTGTTTTGTGGTTTTCAGACTATAAATTTGGCATTTATTTTATTAAATTTATTCCTAAGTATGTTTCCTTTTAATGCCATTATAAATAGAATTATTTTAATTTCCTCTTTGGATTGTTCATTGCAAATGTATAGAAATACAATTGATCTTTGTATATTGGTTTTTATCCTGCCACCTTGTTGAACTTGTTTATTAGTTCTAATAGTTTTTAGTAGATTCCTTAGGATTTTCTATATACAAGACCATGTTGCCTGAGAATATAGGTCATACTTTCTTGTTTCTCTGCATGTCTCATTAATTTTTTTGAGAGACTGGATCTTTTAGATAATATATGATAGCAAATCTGAGTAATGGTCACCCCTCTGGGACTTACTAGTATTTACTTGTGTAATTACTCACTGGATCATTTTGGTGAAATCTACTCTCCCACCCTTCCTTGCCTGCACTGTGAAGCTCTGAGGTTGCTCCTCAGGCAGCACAGCCTTGGGAATGCTGACAGTCACCCTGGGCTGACTGGTTGGGCAGAGCTCTCTTTGACTGTCTCTTCCTCTAGATCACACCCCCCTGTTGAGCTCCATTGCCGGCTAATTCTTCTATTGCTTTCACCAATGCCCTCGGGCATCAATTGTTTCATAGTCTAATATAATCAAATTTGGGCTCCTTGAAAAAATAGTTACCAAGGTCAGTGTTTGAAATTGGTTCTGACCCCAGGAAATCTCCTCTCAGTTGTCTCTTTCCCCATTTCTCTCCTGCAGACAAGCTCATCTACAGCCCACGCAGCCATTATCTCTGATGAATCTATCAATCATTTCCCAATTCCCTTGTAGTACAACTTCCAATTTTTTGATAGTGCCCTTAGGCTAGAACTCTCCACCCACAGTTACAAATGAAGGCAATTCCTTTGAGGAGGGATGTGGAGCTCTCTAAGGCCTGTCTCTGCCCCCAGGCAATATCTCTGAGCTTGAGCAGTGGCTCTGGTGCTGGGCACAGGAACAACAGTGAGCTTCTCTCTGAACATCCCTGCCCCCCACCTTTAGGAGCTGAGCACTATGCGGGTGTGGGTGGCAGCAGCCTTAGGTCCCCTTGACTTGCCTTACCCTGTGCCACAAGCTGAGGTGAGGGTGAGCAGGGCCCTAGTATTCTCAGCAGTGCCCTGTGCAAGGCAGTGCCTCTGTCCCAGGAGTGGGGGCTGCTCATAAAAAAGGAGCCACCACCCCTCAACTACCCTGGCCCAGAATTTTGCTTCAATAATAAATAGCTGGGGGCAGGATAAGAGATGCTGAGATCCTGCCCCTTCCAGAAAGAGAGCCTCCCGACTGAGAGCTCCAGCAAGAGGGAGCCCTCTGTTCTTGGCTGTACCAGTACCACGTGATGTTTCCACCTCACTGAGTAGGGAGAGAGGAGGACGGTGGAGAGTCTTGGTTCAAATACCAGACACTCTCTCAGTTCTTACCGCGATTTAGTAGATTTCTTAAATAATGTTTCTTCATTTGCTGGATATCCAGAAGCCCATTTCCAGAAACTTTAAATGGCTGTTTGTTTGTTTTTCATAATTTTCACCAGTTTCACAGAGTAGCAGAACTTCAGAACTCCACATGCTGTCACGTTAGAAATGGAACTCCAGGGGCTTTATTTTTAATAAGCTTGAATTGCACATCTTTTACCAACTGGAAAATCTTTTTCTTTCTTTCTTTCGTTTTTTTTTTTTATCAACAAGTACCAGAATTGCAAGCAGTTACATTACATGGGAAAAAATGATGTTATATTCATCTTAAGCCATCAAGAAAAGCTTAGTAGAGCCTAGAACATACAGTGAGCATTTAATATCGTGTGTGTGTGTGTGCATGTGTGTTTTGAATTGTTGGATTAGGTGGCAGTATTAGAAATGAGCCCTCGGTAGCAAATATATGAACAGATTTGCAGTAAACTAACATTGAAGTAGTTATAAGATGAATTATAACACGATAGTTTTCTTATTAATAATTTCCTTTTCAACATATTTTTAGTCTCTGTGACACTAACAACCTTCTTTCTCTTTAAACTAGTTCTATGGTTTTCTCTATATTCCATTAACTTATAGGAAGAAAAGGCAGAAGTTATTTCTATACCATGCATACATCTTCAACACAAGTAAACTACTAGGCAATTTTGTAACTGACTCAGTAAATTATAAACCAAAATTTTATTCTTTCAGAGGTAGTCATTAACATTACCCCTGAAATATAAACTATATTGATAATAGAATTTCCATTAAGGGAGCCGATAATTCATTATGAGCTATATTTTGCTTCCTTCTATGTTTCTAGTGTATATATATTCAGACAGAAAATTCTGCAATGCTGCACTAATCACATAGTAAATAGAACAGTATTCTTATTTATCATGAACTCTCATTTCTCCTGCATACTTATACCTCTTAACAAAGTTTATTTATTTAAAGGGCAATTGTAAGTGATTTTTAGAATGAGAATACCATCTAACCAGGAAATTTAGCTTCTCTGAAATGCTATAGCTTTTAGTGACAAACACGATAATAGACAAAATGATTCTTTTTTCCTTTAAAAATTATAACTGCTGATTTTGCAACCGCTTCTTTTAGAAATATATCAAAACCACAAATACCAAGCTGATGTTCACTGCACCTTAAAACATAAAAGAAAAAAAAATCAAATGTGTCCTCAAAAACATGAAATGACCTAGGTGGCTATGAGGCCAATATGAATTTTATGTCCAAAGAAATGAAGATTCAGAAATATCAAATAATAAGTGTATATGTGAAAGTGAGCCGGCGGTTTCTGGCTTCAAAGTAACTGTAAAAGACCCGCTGTTCCACCTCCTGACAATACTCCACAGGCTGTTAAAGCCTACACTTTAAAATGGACTTAGATTTTCGTAGCAGCAAAACCCATATTTTAGTGTTGTGTCTTAAAAATCCTCCCACGTTAATGCACCAGTTTAACTTTTAATTATTTGCTTTAATAGTAAAAGGACACATGGTTAATAAAATTCAAAAGTCATAAACAAATGACCAACTTCTACATTTCAAATTTTTAGAAAAATCTAGTAACAGCATCATTTAGTTAAATATCTTTTCCATAGCAAACCTTAACCTATAATATAAAGTCATTCTAGAAGTGTAAAGCATAAAAATGGGGCAGCCAAGAGTGTGAAGTTCCAATATAGTGTTTAGTCAAGTCTCCATTCTAATATGCAAGAATGTTATGATAACATTAAATTCTACTTTTTGATAACAGTTTTAACTTTAATTCCTACAATTACATTTTTTAATGATATAAACATATTACGGGGCTTGGTCTACATTTATCATTACATACTACTAAATTGAACCAGAAAGTATTTCGGAATAATTTTAACATATGAGGACCAACTAGGGCTTCCAAAGACGTTTAATAGGGACAGAAAAGACTACAAGAGGTAATAAAATCTTCTGGAATTCAGATTTTTAATTATTAAAGTCAAATACATTTTACAGCACGAACACTGATACATCCTGTGGTACTACAGGTTAATTTGAATTAAAATAGTTGTTTTAAAACACCTGTTTGTTTTTGAAGATGCACCACTAGCTTTCTTCTGATTGAGAGGTATCAGACAAGGTTAGGGATATTATTTCAAAAATTAATAGACCATATTACAGCAGTTATTTCACATATAAAGTATGAATATTAACTCCCATATCTCCAAGCTTCTTTTAATTCTTGCACACTGATGAAAAAAAGCATGTGAATCACACTTTAAATTTATTTTTGACAAATAAAAATTGTATATATTTAAAGTATACAAGAGTCCTTTCCCCATTGCATGTTCTTGGCAGCTTTGTCAAAAATTAGTTGACCATATATGTGTGGGTTTATTTCTCGGCTCTCTATTCTTTTCCATTGGTCTATCTGTCTGTTTTTATGCCAGTACCATACAGTTTTGATTACTATAGTTTGTAATATAGTTTGAAATCAGGAAGCACAATGCCTCCAGCTTTGTTCTTCTTGCTCAAGATTGTTTTAGCTATTTGAGGTCCTCTGTGGTTTCATATGAATTTCAGAATTGTTTTTTCTATTTCTGTGAAAAATGCCATTGGAATTTTGACAAGGATTGCATTGAATCTGCAGATTGCTTTGGGTAGAATGGACATTTTAACAAAACTAATTTTTCTAATCCATGAACACAGGACATGTCTTCTTTGATTTCTTTCATCAGTGTTTTCAGTGTACAGATCTTTCATCTCCTTGGTTAAACTTACTCCTAAGTATTTTATTCTTTTTATTGCCATTGTAAATAAGATTGTTTTCTTAATGTCTTTTTCGAATAGTTCATTTTTAGTGTATAGAAATGCAACTGATGTGCATTACATTTGTATCTCTACAAATTTGTATCTCTACAATATATATTGATGAATATATATATTGAGTGTTTTTCCATGACTATAACCTAAAAAATGGTTATAACTTGAACAATTTAATTAAATGATCTCTAAAAATTATCCCCCATGTCTCCCTCTCTCAAAAAATGAGAGAGAAGTATCAATGAATTTTGCAAGATTTATACTTTGGGTTCTTGGCAGATAATCTAATCAAAATATTCACTTCATGAACAAGGAAACTAGACCAGGATGAGAAATGACTTGTTTAAGATGATAGGGCACCCAAAGTAGAACAGATGACAGAACTGAGAACAACTGCCTCTCTACATCATGCTCTGTCCACTCAAGTCACTTGGGTTATTTCTTTCTTTAAAGCAGATAAACTCAGCACTGTGGACATTTTGGGCTGGATGACTTGTTGCAGGGGGCTGTCCTGGGCATTGTAGAATGTTTAGGAGTATCCCTGGCCTCTAACCACTAGATGCCTTCGGCGGACATTGTCAAATATCCCCTGGGGACAAAATTTCACCCAATTCACAACCAGTGATTTAAAATTAACGAGGTTGAAGTTCTGGAGAAAGCATTAAGACAGTGAGAGTAGTCAAGAGCATAAAAAATACATGTGAATTTGATTGCCTGTCCTCTTCATTCCTTTTCACCTTCAGTATATATACGCTCCTTGAATACAGGGCTATGCCTGATTGAATTTGTTCCTTTGTAACCCTAGCAATTGAAGAGACATGCAGTAAATAAGCTGGTTTGAAATGACATTATTTCAAAATTGTCAGAGGACAAAATGTGTTGGATATTTGATTATGTGCATCCTCTTGCATCCCAAAAAGGCATAAAAATTGCTAAAAGATTACATTTAAAAGTCATATGGCAACTTCTTACATAAGTGTAGAACTGGCAAATTAACAGAGAACTGAAAGGGTGTTTGTTTCTCTTTTATGCACCATTTGAATTGCCCTCAATTTTCATTTTTATCCCACACACCAGACTTCTGCATCTATGGATCCCCCAAAACTCCTGACAGCAACTTAAAGATTCAGCCTGACTGGGGTGGCCAGAAGCCTGCTACAGCAAAAATGGCTGCAAGTGCTCACTGCAGACAAATCCATTTTTAGTTATGATTTTATTTCCAATCTCAGGAGAGAAATTGGAATCTTGCTTTCTTCACATGAAGCACAAAAGATAGCCTCAAGTCAACTCTATTATTGTATCCTGAATATTCCAAAAGTGTGCAAGTGTAAGAATTTTGAATAAAATAACACAATTATTTTAACTGGAAGGGATTTTGTTAACTATAAAATAGAAATCTGAGTAGTTAAATAGCTAGCACCTTCCATATGGCAGATGATCAGTAAAATATTAACTGGTTGTTTGAGTAGCTGAAATTTAATAATAATTCTTAAGCAGAATTAAATTATGAATGTGTTTACCACCAAAATTATAGCAATCCCTAAGCTCTTGGGTTTTCTTTGTATATTGTACACATGAACCTGTAGCACATAACAAAGTTTGTTGAGAATTATGTAATAAAGGAAAACAAGTAAAGGTCAGCTTCTACAAAACAGGAAAACAAAGTAACTATTTTACAGATTGATAACTTGGAACACTAAATCGCACACATTACATGTATAAAAAGAACAAGAAGTGGTGAAATATATATATTGATTCCTTGTCTAAAATAAGAATCTTCACAATATTATGTGAAATATAATTTCTTGCCTACAAATGGTGGGGGTGTGGTTGGTGGAGAGGGCATTATTTGGCTTATTAGAAGTCAAAGTTTTGGAAGATGTTTCTTGTGTCATTTAACATGGCTCCAGCTAAAAGCAACAGTAATGGAACAAAATCAATCTTCCTAACCACTGTGTATAGCAAAAATATTTGTAAAACCACCATAAACTCCTATTATTCAATATTTCTTATAAACTGACCGCAGTTTTAAAATCTAACAGCAAAGCAGTCATTTAATATGATTAGGACTTGATTATTCAGAAGCATGGGTATGCCTGATGCACTTCAATTTTAATGACATCATTTAGCCCCCTGTTGAGCTAATATACCAATCCAATAACTCTTAGATGCTAAATTGTCACACTATCTACTTTGTTCTCAAGTCCCACCCACATCCTTTTGTAGAGAAAAGATCAGCACTAAAGAAAAGGAAAAGAACAGAAAACGGGTTATGGTGTTATAGTACGGATAGAGAGAAAAGTGAGATTAGTTTTTCCATGAATATACTTTTGCTTATGCATTGCTAATGCATAAAATGTAATTTGCTTCTAAAAATCCTCTGTCAAAAATTCTACTCATTCTTTATGATCCAGCTAAAATGCCCACTGCTCCAAGGAGACTCCCTTAATCTGCCCTATGGAACAGATAATACAAATCATTAAGTTTTTTTCTCCTCAGACTTTCCCTATCCGCACGGACCTTTCTCACGGCACCGAGCATATTTTGGCTCATATTATAGCTATTTGTACTTAGATCTTATCAGTCCTACTAGTTTGTAACCCTTTTGGTTACATCAATGACCCTATCTTTATATCCTCCAGATTGTCTAATATAGAAATATTCAATCAATTACTGGGGTTTTTTTTTTCCCTGCCTAGCCCATAGGCAATGAATTTCCTAAAAGTCTGGAACAATGATAATCTCTGAGAGATATTTTCTTTGACTCATTCATGGAAATGATGTTTTATGACAATCATCCACTACTCCAATAGAAACAGATCTTTTTCAGGAGGAATATCACCAAGTGGGGATTCAAACCAAAATATTAATATTATAATACTTATATACCTGTCTGTATTAGTTTTCTAGGGCTGCCATAACAAAATAACAGAGACTGGGCGTCTTAAACAACAGAAATTTATTTTATCAAAGTTAGAAGGCTAGAAGTCCAAGATCAAGATGTTGGCAGGTTTGTTGTCTTCTGAGGCCTCTCTCCTTGGCTTGCAGATGGCCACCTTCTTGCTGTGTCCACACATGGTCGCTCCTCAGTCTGTTTGTATCCTAATCTCTTCTTATAAGGACACCAGTCATTTGGATTAGGGCTCTTCCTAATGACCCCATTTTAACTTAATTACCTCTTTAAAGGTCTTATTTCCTAATACAGTAAACATGCTGGGGAAATAGGGGTTAAGATTTCAACATACGAATTTTGAATCAGCCCTTAATACTGCCTATTTGAATTTCTAAATTTCTAACTACATCATTTACCTTCTTAATATTTCCCCATGTAAAATTGCTAGAATGAATACAGACACATATCCTGTGTTTGTTCTCTACTGTATATACTTTCCATGTTCTTTAGATTCTATAAATAGGTTAAAGAAATGCTAATTTTTAAATAAGAATCAGTACCTTCCTAAGAATGATAATAGTTCTAGATCTCCAAAACTTTTTGAAGAAGGAGAATCTGAAAGCATGTCATAAATACTATTCATCTACATGACTTTATAAAATTCCTGAATTAGATTTTTCTATGCTTTTAGATCTTAATATTAAATTTGTCCAGTTTTGAAATATAAATCATGGACTATGAATACACACATATATTTTCTGAATTCTTATTTCATTCTCATTAATTCTGACTAAAAATTATGCCTCTTCTGAAAGAAATAAAACTGTTTATATCCAAGGCCCCAAACATAAATGTGTACTTGTCATTTAGGGATTTGATTCCATGGCTGAGAAATCAATTGTTAAACCTGAGAGCTTTGGCTACTGTTGGCATTTCTTACACTCTGTGCTTTAACATTTTCACAAATATGAAACAATAAGAGGATATTTTTGTTTTCCCCAGGAGGAATTATTTTAAAAGTAAGAAGCAAAATCAGTACGAGACAACAAACTTGCCTAAGTAGCATTGAAGAAATAGGAGTTAGTTATTTTGAAACGCTCCAGCAAGGTACAGGATCCTAACCTGGGCTTTCTCATCTTGGAAGCTACTAAAACTTCACTATGAATATAAACCAAAACCAAAACAAGGAAATAGCTCAAATTCTAAATACTGAAGATAGAAAAACATGACAAAGAAGGCTTCCTATGACATAAATCACATTTGTTTACTTTTTTTGCCAGATCAAAATGCCACCTTTTTGGAAGGAATGACAATGAGTAATTTGCCTTTATTTGATCATATTTTGAACATCAAAGAGATTACAAAAGAATTGCTTATTATCTACCTAGAAATGAATGTGTCTTTATATGTACAGGTATGACACTTGTTAACATCAGAAAACATATATGATAAAATTTTTAAAGGAGTATTATACACCATTCCCATCTTAAGCCAAAGATAATCCATTATTAGAAATTAAGATATTAAAAATGAGCTGTTTCATCTCTTATACTGTCCAGTGACTATTTGCTGATTTTGAAGATAGTGGAAATATTTTATATTATTATAATCAATTTGACTTGCATATTGAATTCAAAATCCATTTCCCTTGGTTTTCATACTAATGATGATAGAGAGAAGACCACTATAAAGAATTGACAATATATATAAAAAATTGCAATATTGCACTTTTCAGCACTAGTATCAGCAATTTCCATTTATTGAAGGTTTATTATTTTCCAGGTTCTATGTTAAAGGCTTGAACGTGATCCCATCTAATCCACAAAAATCCTTTGAAGAAATATTTCATTCCTTATAAATATGAGAGAAAATGAGAATTAGAGAATTTAAATAATTTTCTCAAAGTCACATATGAATAACTGGCAGTTCCATGATATGAACCCAGGTTTGTCTGACTTCCATCCACCTCCCCAAACAACACACACACAGACACACACACACACCTCAAAGAACACACTCACAAAAGAGATGTTGCAAGAACTAAATTTAACTGTCTTAAATAATCACAGGAATGCACACACAGATATTTTATGTGAGGACCAGGCTCAACATCCAAATCTTGTTCCAGAGTCCAAGGTCCAAATCTTGCTCCATAGTGTTTTCCCCCTCTACTCCAGCATACCTTGATGTCCTCCTTCTCTGAACTTGGATAGTTTGTATAATCTGAACCACATATTTTAGCACTGAAATGCATATTGCCTTATTACTTCAACGTCTTATATGCATCTGTCTTGTCTCCCCACTTTTATTTAGAATCTAAATCTTAGATTGTCATGAGACTACAGCATTGTGATATCTAGCATTGTTATAGCTTTATATTTATGCTGTGTGCCCGTAGCTCTTATAAAAGGGCACTGCATATAGCTTGTTCTTTAATAAACATGTTGCTGGCTTGCTTGAGTCGTTGATCCATAGTGCAGACAGCACCTAGAAGGCCAGATCAGGTCAGATGCCCTAGACTAAGTTATTGTGCTGCCTAGAAGAGGAAACCACCATGGAATCAGATCATTTTTTAAGGATCTTCTCCACTGAGGCAAAGTCAGCTACTTCCTAGGTGAGCTTGGGTTTTGATCCACATCCCAGGTCAGCTAGAAACCAAACCATCCCTGAGGATATCAAGCAATTAGAATAGTTTCTTTTTTTTCCCCCATTTCCCACTAATACTCCAGGCAATTTGGCAAATTCATCTGACATTCTTTAAAAGCAAAGCAGTATTCCCTAAAGAAGACAGCTAAGTAACTGACCGGCAGAATATACTTAGAGGTAAAATTATGAGCTTGTGAAATATTCTGAGATTCTTACTGTCTCCTTTATTTACGATAGCTTTTTTTTTTTTTTTTTGAGACGAAGATCGGCTCTGAGCTAACATCTGCCAATCCTACTCTTTTTGCTGAGGAAGCCTGGTCCTGGACTAACATCCATGCCCATCTTCCTCTACCTTATATGGGATGCCACCACAGCATGGCTTGACAAGCGGTGTGTCAGTGTGCGCCCGGGATCCGAACTGGCGAACCCAGGGCAGCCACAGCAGAGCATGCGCACTTAACCACTTGGGCCACCGGGCCGGCCCCTAAGATAGCTTTTACATGCTCCAGGCCCTGTATTCTCACCTTGCTCATGGTTTAAAGGCCACAGTATTGCAAAACTTCACATATTCCTTTTTGCTTTTTCAAATGGCAGCTGAGAAAACCATTCTGAGATGACTATAGTCCACTTATTTCACCATTTAATATGTGCTTTACCTATATTTTAATGATAACACATTTCTTACTTTATACTTTACACAATCGGGAAAGTTAAGTATTCTGCATGTAGAAGCTCTTAGAACAGGTGGCTTAGTCATGGTTGAGTGTCCTCCCGAATGACAATAATGTACCTTTTTGTATTTTGATGAACCTGACTTCACCACCTGCTGCTGATTTCTCACTATCTTAATTTCTCTCAGAGTCATCACGTTCACCTCTTAAGGAGAAGGAAGAAAATGAGAAACTTCCAGCCTGCTCTGTCACTCTCTAATATTTTGATGGAATCTGGAAGTGATGACATGAATGATGAAAGCTTTAATGTGCCCAAGATAAATCCACTGACCTCACAGAGCATAATACAAAGACACTTTATGGTTTGATAATATGATGCAAGAAGTGTTTTATCTCATTAATATGATAAAATAAGATTGAGGTCTCCTTAGCTTATTGTTAATAGATGGTACAAAAATTCTAGTCCTTATTTTCTTCTACCTTTCCTCCAAATCTAAGGTCATTTTTTCATATAATCTTGCCCTTGATAACCCACATATAAAGCTCTTTCCCAAAGCCCTGGCCTAGTCTTCTGTTCTTCTCAGTGTATGACAGAGGATTACAACTGTTAGTATCATGTGGTAGTTGAGGGCTTGAGTTCTGGAATGAGACAGTCTATGTCTAAAACCCAGTTCCCAGGAATGGTATTTAACTAGGGGTACAGTAGTCCCCCTTTACCCGTGGTTTCAGTTAGCCACAGTCAACCTAGGTCTGAAAATATTAAATGGAAAATTCCAGAAGTCTTAAATTGCACGTCATTCTGCTCCCTCCCTCCTGGCATGTGAATCATCCCTTTGTCCACCATATCCACACTGTAAACACTACCCGCCTGTTAGTCACTTAGTAGCCAAATCGATTATCAGATTGACTGTTGTGGTATCGCAGTGCTTGTGTTCACGTAATCCTTATTTTACTTAATGGCCCCAAAGCACAAGAGTAGTGATGCTGCCAATTCAGATATGCCAAAGAGAAGCCGTAAAGTGCTTCCTTTAAGCGAAAAGGTGAAAGTTCTCTACCTAAGAAAAATAATCATATGCTGAACTTGCTAATATCTACGGTAAGAACAAATCTTCTACCTGTGAAATTGTGAAGAAGGAAAAAGAAATTCATGTTAGTTTTGCTGTCACACCTCAAATATGTACGTGTAGGAAAAACACTGTATATATAGGGTTTGGTACTATCTGTGGTTTCAGGCATCCACCGGTGGTCTTGGAACGTATTCCCCACAAACAAGAGAGGACTACTGTACCTCAACCTTAACTCACCTGTAAAATGGGGATAAACATAATAGAAAACCAAAAGTGCATTTTTAAAGGGGAAATACTTTTTGAACCACTTACAACACTGCCGGGCATTAAAAAAAAAAAAAAACTCAACAATGGAAGCCATTTTTATTATTAATAATACTATTACTCTGTTTACCATCATTTCTTAACTTCAAACACCACAGTTTACTTTCACTCCTTGACCTTAACTATCATTTATACATTGTTGACTCCAAAATTAAAATTTCTCTCCTAGACCGTTACAAGCCAGTGACTTAAACACAGGCTTTCAACAAAATATTAGTAAATCAAATCCAACAAAGCATTGAAAGAATTGTACACCACAACCATGCAGGATTTATTCCAGGTATGCAAGGCTGATTCAACATTTGAAATCAATGAATGTAATCCATCACATCAACAGGCAAAACAAGAAAAATCATCTTATCATATGAATAGATACAGAAAAATAATTTCACAAAATCCAATATCCATCCATGATAAAAACTCGCAGCAAACTAGGAATAGAGAGAAACTTCCTTAACTTGACAAAGAACATCTACCAAAATTTAAAATTAACATCATACTTAGTGGTTGAAAATTCAATGCTTTCCCCTAAGATCAGGAACGAGGAAAGGATGTCACCTCTCACACTTCTGTTTAACATTGTAGTGGAAGTCATAACTAATACACTAAGACAAGAAAAGGAAACAAAATAAAAGGTACACTGATTGGGAAGGAAGAAATCAAACTTTTTTTTCCTTAATAGATGACATGATTGTATACGTAGAAAATCCCAAGGAATCAACAAAAAAACTCCTGGAACCTGATTATAGAAAGACTGTAAGATACAAGGCTAATATACAAAGGGAACACAAAGCTTGGAGGAAGGAGAAAAGTAGGTAGACGAAATCAGAGAAATAGTAGATCTTTACCAGAATAGGTTAGCAACCACTTAAATACTAAACTCAAAGATCAAAGGAAGAAATTCACCAAAAATAAATTTAACCTCATCACTGTAAACACACAGCCACAACACAAGATAGAATAAGGTATAACAAGAACAACTTAGAAGGGGAAGAGGAAAGTGACTGAATTGACTTAGTATAAGGAAATAGGAGGCCATCAGATAATGGACTATCTCATACACAAGATTTTTTACACAAACCTCAAGGTAACCACTAAACAAATAATCAAAGCAAAACCACATATGATAAACAAAGAGAAAACTAGAAGAATCATAAGACAGAACAAATAAACTGAATTGGCAGTCCAAAACAAATGGGACAAGAAACAAAGGAAATGCAAAAGAACCAGAAAATAAGTGACAAAACAGCAACATTAAGCCCTCATATATCAATAATTACCGTAAATGTAAATGGATTGAACTCTCCAATCAAAAGATACAGAGTGGCAGGATGGATTAAAAAGCAAGACCCAACAATATGCTGCCTTCAGGAAACACATCTTAGCACTAAAGACAAGCACAGGCTCAGAGTGAAAGGATGAAAGACAATACTCCAAGCTAATGGCAAACAAAAGAAAGCAGGTGTTGCCATACTCATATCAGACAAAGTAGACTTCAAGATAAAACAGGTTAAGAAAGACAAAGAAGGGAAATATATAATGATAAAAGGGACACTACATCAAGAAGACATATCACTTATAAATATATATGCACCCAACACAGGAGCACCAATGTACATAAAGCAACTATTAACAAACCTAAAAGGAGAAATCAACAACAACACAATAATAGTAGGGGATCTTAACACCCCATTTACAGCAATGGATAGATCATCCAGACAAAAAGTTAATAAAGAAATATTAGACTTAAATGAAAAACTGGACGAGATGGACCTAGTAGACATATACAGAGCACTCCATCCAAAAACAGCTGACTACACATTCTTCTCAAGCGCGCATGGAACATTCTCTAGGATAGACCATATGTTGGGAAACAAAGCAAGCCTCAATAAATTTAAGAAGATTGAAATCATAACAAGCATCTTTTCAGACCATAAGGCTATGAAACTGGAAATGAACCATGAAAAAACTGGGAAAGTGACAAAAATGTGGAGATTAAACAACATGCTACTGAACAACCAATGGATCATTGATGAAATTAAAGGAGAAATCAAAAACTATCTGGAAACAAACGAAAATGATAACATGCCATATCAAACCATATGGGATGCAGCATAAGCGGTCCTGAGAGGGAAACTCATAGCGATACAAGCCCACCTTAACAAACAAGAAAAAGCCCTAATAGGCAACCTTAAATTACACCTAACAGAACTAGAAAAAGAAGAACAAACAAAGCCCAAAGCCAGCAGAAGGAGAGAAATAATAAAAATCAGAGCAGAAATAAATGAAATTGAGACCAAAAAAACAGTAGAAAGGATTAATGAAACAAAGAGTTGGTTCTTCAAGAAGATAAACAAAATCGACAACTCTTAGCCAGGCTTACTAAGAAAAAAAGAGAAAAGGCTCAAGTAAATAAAATTAGAAATGAAAGAGGAGAAATTACAACGGATACCATGGAAATACAGAGGATTATAAGAGAATACTATGAGAAACTATATGCCAACAAATTGGACAATCTAGAAGAAATGGATAAATTCCTAGACTTATACAACCTCCCAAAATTGAACCAAGAAGAAATGGAGAATCTGAATAGACCAATAACAAGTAAAGAGATTGAAATAGTAATCAAAAACCTCCCAAAAAATAAAAGTCCAGGACCAGATGGCTTCTCCAGTGAATTTTACCAAACATTCAAAGAAGATTTAATACCCTTCCTTCTCAAACTATTCCAAAAAATAGAAGAAGATGGAACACTTCCTAAATCATTCTATGAGGCCAAAATCACCCTGATACCAAAACCAGACAAAGACAATACAAAGAAAGAAAATTACAGGCCAATATCGCTGATGAACATTGATGCAAAAATCCTCAACAAAATATTGGCAAACCGAATACAACAATACATTAAAAAGACCATACACCATGATCAAGTGGGATTTATACCAGGGACGCAGGGATGGTTCAACATCCGCAAATCAATCAACGTGATACATCACATCAAAAAAACAAAGAACAAAAACCACATGATCATCTCAATAGACGCAGAGAAGGCATTTGACAAGATACAACATCCATTTTTGATAAAAACTCTCAATAAAATGGGAATAGAAGGAAAGTACCTCAACATAATAAAGGCCATATATGACAAACCCACAGCCAACATCATACTCAACGGGGAAAGACTGAAAGCCATTCCTCTGAGAACAGGAACAAGGCAGGGCTGCCCACTCTCACCACTCCTGTTCAATATAGTACTGGAGGTTTTGGCCAGAGCAATTAGGCAAGAAAAAGGAATAAAAGGAATCCAAATAGGTAACGAAGAAGTGAAACTCTCACTATTTGCAGATGACATGATTGTATATATAGAAAACCCTAAAGAATCTGTTGGAAAACTATTAGAAACAATCAACAACTACAGCAAAGTTGCAGGGTACAAAATCAATCTACAAAAATCAGTTGCATTTCTATATGCTAATAATGAACTAACAGAAAGAGAGCTCAAAAAGATAATACCATTTACAATTGCATCCAAAAGAATAAAATACCTAGGAATAAATCTTACCAAGGAGGTGAAGGACCTATACAATGAGAACTACAAGACATTATTGAAAGAAATCCAAGATGACATAAAGAAATGGAAAGATATCCCATGCACGTGGATTGGAAGAATAAACACAGTTAAAATGTCTATATTACCTAAAGCAATCTACAGATTCAATGCAATCCCAATCAGAATCCCAATGACATTCTTCACAGAAATAGAAAAAAGAATACTAAAATTTATATGGGGCAACAAAAGACCCCGAAGAGCTAAAGAAATCCTAAAGAAAAAGGACAAAGCAGGAGGCATCACAATCCCTGACTTCAAAACATACTACAAAGCAATAGTAATCAAAACAGCATGGTACTGGTACAAAAACAGACATACAGATCAATGGAACAGAATTGAAAGCCCAGAAATAAAACCACACATATACGGACAGCTAATTTTCGACAAAGGTGCTAAGAACATGCAATGGAGAAAGGAAAGTCTCTTCAATAAATGGTGTTGGGAAAACTGGACAGCCACATGCAAAAGAATGAAAGTGGACCATGTGCTATCGCCATTCACAAAAATTAACTCAAAATGAATCAGAGACCTGAAGGTGAGACCTGAAACTATAAAACTCATAGAAGAAAATATAAGCAACACACTATTTGACATTGGTTTTAAAGGAATCTTTTCGGATGACGTGCCTACCCAGACTAGGGAAACTAAAGAAAAAATAAACAAGTGGGACTTTATCAGATTAAAGAGCTTTTATAAGACAAATGAAACCAGAATCAAGATGAACAGACAACCAACCAGCTGGGAGAGAATATTTGCAAAACATACATCTGACAAGGGGTTGATCTCCATAATATATAAAGAACTCACACAATTGAACAACAAAAAAACAAACAACCCGATCAAAAAATGGGCAGAGGAAATGAACAGACACTTCTCCAAGGAAGATATACAGATGGCCAATAGGCACATGAAAAGATGCACGACATCACTAATCATCAGGGAAATGCAAATCAAAACAACACTAAGATACCACCTCACGCCTGTTAGAATGGCTATAATCACCAAGACAAAAAACAACAAATGTTGGAGAGGATGTGGAGAAACAGAACCCTCATACACAGCTGGTGGGAATGCAAATTGGTGCAGCCTCTATGGAAAACGGTATGGAGATTCCTCAAAGAATTAAAAATAGAGATGCCCTATGATCCAGCCATCCCACTACTGGGAATCTATCCAACGCACCTGAAATCAACAATCCAAAGAGGCTTATGCACCCCTATGTTCATTGCAGCATTATTCACCATAGCCAAGAAGGGGAAGCAACCTAAGTGTCCCTCGACTGACGATTGGATTAAGAAAATGTGGTATATATATACAATGGAATACTACTCAGCCATAAAAAAAGACAAAATCGTCCCATTTGCAACAACATGGATGGGGCTGGAGCGTATTATGTTAAGTGAAATAAGCCAGAAAGAGAAAGACAAACACTGTATGATCTCACTCATATGTGGAATATAAACCAACACATGGACAGAGAAAACTGGACTGTGGTTACCAGGGGCAGTGGGGGTGGGGGGTGGGCACAAGGGGTGAAGGGAGTCATATATATGGTGATGGACAAACAAAAATGTACAACCCAAAATTTCACAATGTTAGAAACCATTAAAACATCAATAAAAAAAAAAAAGTAAATTGCTTTCCTACATACTAGCAATGAATATTTAGAATTTGAAATTAAAAACACAATGCCATGTACATTAGCACTCTAAAAAATGAAATAATTGAGTACAAATCTAACAAATATACACAAGATATAGATGAGGAAAACTATAAAACTCTGATGAAAGAAATAAAAAAAATCTAAATAAATGTAGAGATACTTCGAGTTCATGGATAGGAAGACTCAGCATTGTTAAAATGTCAACTCTTCTCAATTTGATCTGTATATTTAACACAATCCCAATAAAAATTTTGGATATTTATTTTGTGGTTATCAACAAAATGGTTCTAAAGTTTATATGGAAAGGCAACTGACCTAGAATAGCCAATAGAATGTTGAAAGAGAAGAACAAAGTCAGAGGACTGTCATTACATGACATCAAGATTTACCATAAAGCTACAGTAATCAAAACAGTATGGTATTGGTGAAAGAATAGAGAAATAGATCAATGGAATAGAACAGAGAGCACAGAAATAGACCCCCACAAATATTGTCAACTGATTTTTGACAAAGGAGGAAAGGCAATTCAATGGAGAAATAGTCTTTTCAACAGCTGGTGCTAGAGAAGCTAAACATCTACATGCAAAAAAATGAATCTAGATTCTAACATTATATCTTCCACAAAAATTAACTCAAAATGGATCAAAGACCTAAATGTAAAATGCAAAACAATAAAACTCCTAGAAAATAGGAGGAGAAAATCTAGGTGATCTAGGGTTTAGAGATTACTTTTTAGATACAACATCCAAAATAAGATACATGAAAGAAAAACAATGTATCAATACTGGCTCATCAATTGTAACAAATGTACCACACTAATGTAAGATATTAATAATAGAGAATACTGGGGGCGGGAGGTGTTGGCAAGAGGGAGACAGGGGATATGGAATCTCTCAATTTTTTAAAATCTAAAAGTACTCTGAAAATAAAGTATAGTAATTTAAAAAACAACAAATCCAAAACACTGACATCACCAAATGCTGGTGAGGAGGTAGAGCAACAAGAACTCTCCTTCACTGCTGGTGGGAATACCAAATGGTACAGCCACTTTGGAAGACAGTTTGGTGCTTTCTTACAAAACTAAACATACTATTACTATATGACCCAGCAATCATGCACCTTGGTATTTTCCCAAAAGAGTTGAAAACTTATGTCCACACAAAAGCCTGCACACGAATGTTTACCACAGCTTTATACATAACTGCCAAAACTTGGAAGCTACCAAGATCTCTTAGCAGACGAATGGATAAATAAACTGTGGTTCATCCGGATGATAGAATATTATGAGCTACCAAGCCATGAAAAGACATGGAAGAACCTTAAATACATATTACTAAGTAAAAGAAGTCAATCTGAAAAGGCTACAACTGTATGATTTCAACTGTATGACATTCTGAAAAAGGCAAAACTATAGAGACAGTAAAAAGATCAGTGGTTGCTTGGGGTTGGGGGTGGGATGAATGGATGGAACACAGAGGATTTTTAGGGCAGTGAAAATTCTCTGTATGATACCGTAATGATGGATATATGTCACTATGCATTTGTCCAAACCCATAGAATGTACACCAATAATGTGAACTGTAATGTAAACAGTGGACTCTGGGTGATTATGATGTGTCAATGTAGATTCAATTGTAACAAATGTACCACTCTGGTGGGGGATGTTGTTAATGGGAGAGGCTATGCATCTGTGGGGGCAGAGAGTATATGGGAAATCTCTGTACCTTCTCCTCAATTTTGTTGTGAACCCTAAACTGCTCTATAAAAAGAAAGTCTTCATGAAAACAAAAACAAACAAAAAAAGCAAAGGCTCTAGAGTTGGGAATATTCAGAATCCACTACTATCTCCACTACTTGCTGGCAATTTGATCTCAGGTGTTACTTAACTTCTCTAAGACTACAGTTGAATCTGTAAAAAGGCAACATTGATAGTCTGACTTAGAGTAATATGGACATTTAAATGACATTATGCATGCCACGTGTTTACCACAGTGTCTTTTTTTTTTTTTTTTAAAGATTTTATTTATTCAGTTTTTTCCCCCCAAAGCCCCAGTAGATAGTTGTATGTCATAGGTTCACATCCTTCTAGTTGCTGTACGTGGGACTCGGCCTCACGTTGGACGGAGAAGTGGTGCCTCGGGGCGCTCCCGGGATCCGAACCCGGGCCGCCAGCATCAGAGCGCGCGCACTTAACCGCTAAGCCACGGAGCCGGCCCTACCACAGTGTCTTTAACAGTTTTATTTCAAACTCATATTTGGAAACTACCTACTGGATGTCCCACAGGGATCAAAAAATGACCACGACCCCACACTAAAGTAGTCTTTTCACCACTTTCACTCTGCTCTGCCTCCTATGCCCCTATCTTGTTGGATATTACACGACCTTTTAGCCTAGCTGCACCAGCTACAAACAGGAATGATCTTGACTCTTCCCTCTCAACATTACATAGATAATTGGTCATCGAATCTTTTCAATTATACCATGTAATTAGGTTTATAATTCAACCCTCCTCTCCATTTACTTTTCTGTGTTAATCATCTCTCATCTAATCTACTACATCATCCTCGAAACTGAAGTGTCTGACTTCAGTTTAACCTTCACACTACCTATTCCTTCTCTACCCTGCTGCCTGAATGATTTTTTAAAGGCAAATTTCCTACATACAATTCTTAAGTTGGGTTCACACTGCCATCCAGAAAAAGTTCTGGATAGCATTTTCCCCAGTAAAATGTGGAAGGCCCTTCATGATCTCGTCTTCTTACCTCTTTGGCCTCATCTACCAGCATCACAAATTTACATTCATTATTCAGTCCTCTGAGCCTACTCAAGTTTTCTATAGATTCTCTACTCTTTCATGCCTTGTCCTCTTCCTGAGGCACATTTCATCTACTTTTTCATCTGGATATTTTTTTTCTTATCCTTTAAGACCCAGATCAAGCTTCACCAAATCACTTCCCTCCTCACCCGACTCTGACAAATAATATACCTATACTGTCCCTTCTTACACTACTACAAAGGTTTGTTTTCCTGTCTGTCTTGCAAACTCGATACAAGCAACTTGACATCAAGGATTGTATTGAGTTCAAACCTATATCCTAACAACCAGTAAGTCATTAGAACATAAAATGTGCTTATTAAATATTTGTGAATGTTGAAAGAAAGTAATGGAAGAAGGAATAGATGAAGGGAAGCATGGAAGGAAGGATAGTGATAAGGAGCTACGGAAGGAGGAAGGAATAGAGGCAGAATTAGAGGAGACATTATTTTGTAAGGTCATTTAAACAAATAGAAAGTAAAACATTTAGTGAATTTCACAGAGAACAAGGAACTGAGCATTGTTTTATAGTTATCTGAATATCTATGGTAGTCTGGGAATTCATTCTAAATCCACCCAGTCATTTTGAGTTTTCAATAAATCTCTTTTCAGTCTAGATAAGTATTCCCTAAACTGCAATAATATTGTAAAATTTTATTTCATTGAATCTAAGATGGCATCTATTTTAACATTGCAATACGTTATGTATCCCAGAGAAAGAAAAGGAAGTGTCAAATAAACTCTAACAAAATTGTAAGATACATCTTCGCTTAAGAAATATTAAAATGTGAAAACTACAGATTGTAGAATCTATGAGATATAGGTAAATGTAAAGTGAACACAATCCTTAGGGACCATTCATTATGTATTCCAGAAGGAAAGAGAAACATTTAGCCATTGCTTTGCAATGCTGGAGGTCTACAAGTATCAGTCAAAGAACCACAGAGTGATCTGAATTTTGGCTCTAAGTTTTTCAGAAGTTACTGCCAGGAGAGAAACACAATATTTTACATGATTCAGAGGGTCTATAAAATATTTGCAAGTTCAGGTAAAACAAATTATTCTAGCTACTAAGAAAAGAGAAAAATTTGTATCACAGATAATAATCAATTCTTAGGAGCTCTCCTATGCAAAAAAGAAATGCCGCAAAACCGAATTCTGGAAATGCTCTAATACAATACACAGCTCACCTTAATGCTGCAAGTCCAACCGAGCTCCTAGCAATAATAGAGCTTTTCCCTCATGTTTTTCTTTTCAAGCATTGGCATACTATATGCCCAAATATATTTCATCTTTCATGAGTATTTTTCTCCAATATTATAGCATTATTTGAAATATTTGATTAATAAATTAGACATTATCTTAAAACAAACTAAAATAAAAAATATAGTAGTTTTATGGTAGAAATCAAGAAATCAATTCAAGCATTAAGCCAGATACAAAGGAATCAAGTGGCTGAACAAAAATTCTCCCTTGGGCCAAGAAGCAGCATCAAGGTCCAAATTTGCACAACAGCTCATCAGCATACAATCAAAGGTCAATTGGCTCAAAATTGAGTACAATGTTAATACAAATAACTGGGAAGACAAATGTGCACTAAGGTAGAAGCACTGCCAAGGAGGAGCAATTTCCTGCTTGGGGATTTAATTTTATTGAATCAGTTGACCTACTTCACAGGTAGGTGCATTAGCTCAAATGGAATTTAAATGTTCCAACCGTAGCACAGTAAATTAAGTATAGATTTCCAAATTCAAAAATTCTTAATTCTTTCTATTTCCACTTCCATAGTTAATTTTTAAAATGCAGTATCTTGCATATTTTTATTTGCTGAAAGAACTAAATCAGAAGCATCCTAGTTATAAACTCAATCCCCTCACACCTGAAAATCTCCTGAAGAGTTTCGATATTTACTGTACCTGTCGTCATAACTTTATAACTATAGGAAAGAGCATGTTTTTGCCAACAAAAACCTTGACTTTTTCACACAATTTTCCCCTAATATTGCAAATAACCCCAAAATACATACATTCAAACCCTAAAGGGCCACATACACTGTGGACACCTTCCTATCTGCTGGGCAGTAAGGGAATGTGGAGAAGAAAGTGCCTAGAGAAGAATTTTAGAATGAGATCTGTAATGGCCTGTGACATTCTGTCACAATTACTTATTGATTTTATTTGAAGAGACTCACTAAAGGCTTTATAAAAAAATAAATTAAGAATGATGATCTTTTATTTTGGGGAGAACTAAGGGAGTCTTCCAAAGAAACTACTTTAACCTTAAAACATCAGCATAAAATTATTTACTTGATCTATTATCCCCAATAGTGCATATCCATTGCATATGTAGTCTTTTTATGATTGTCTCCATTAGACACTGGGTCTATTTTTGAAAGGCAGGCATTTGCAAAGGTGTCAAAGTCAATTATTTGCAAGGGTGAAAGGTAAAAAAGGCTGTCAGTAGGTATAAATGCTTTTACCAATTTTTGAATTTTCTACAAAACAAGAACAGTATTGTTGAATATTTAAAAGAAATATGTGGGGGTTAAGTGCTGTCTAAAATATTTTGTTTTACTCCTAATTTTGATTCTACACAATAAGGAAAAATTATTGGGTAAAGATAGGAGGATAATTCAAAGTAAATAAAATACTTCTTTCAAATTTAAATTGAGACCAATTATACAAATGCTACTATTCTTTTCGAAATCTAGTCACTGAAATGCTTCAAGTCATGTGTGAGAAGACATTTAGCTTCTCTTTTGGGTAGGTGCTATGATTTGCATAGGTACAGACGTTTTTACAATAGTTTATAGGCAGTGAATTCAGAACCGGGGTGTAACCTAAATTTGTTTTCTTGATCTAGGCAAGTTAGCAGTATTTTTCCAAGTATGGGGCCTCTGAATCAGAATCACTTAGAATGTTGATTAAAAATGTAGGTTTCTAGGCCTTACACCTCAGACTGAATCTCAGAATCACTTTGGAGTGAATACTAGATCTTAATAATTATATTAATCTTGCATTTCTGCAATCTTATTCTGAGATCTTTATGAACAATAAAATATGAGAGCCACCACATTAAAACAAATAGTATGTGTCCTCCTAGAATGCCTTACTCCACATTTCACTATGAAGAAAGGATCAGTTACTTTTGTATTGAAGGATAGAATATGAAATCAGACTTCTCAAATCTCAGGATTTAAATTAAGTTGTGCTGAAATACTTTTAGAAAAAAATACATATTTTTATATACAATTGCCCTCAATCAAATACTAAGTAATTCAAATTAGCCAATAATTATCTACATAGAACGAGAATGATAAATGCACCTATCCTTACATAGTTGTTCAGCCCTGCAGTCAGAAATAACCATCAAGCCAAACACTTTGAGACTTAATGAGAGAAAATACTTACCTCCAATCCACACTAGTATGTATATTCTGAGGGTATTCTCAATAGCCTTAAAAGATCATTTTAATTCACGTAAACTCACAAATCAAAGCTAATTGATGGTGCAGACTTTAGAACTACAGAAATTAAGGTTGGAAGGAAGCTCAGGGGTCATTAGTTCAATGAATTCATTTTACAAAGTTGAAATCACAGATGTTAACATAGTGTGAGCAAAATGCCAGAATCCATGATGCTGAATCCATTACCCCTTACTACTGTCTAGACCACACAACTTCCTTACATTGTTGTCTTATAAGTTTCTTAAATAGTAAAATTTCTCTCTCAACAGCTTTTAATTGCTTGTTTGGGCTACTATGTATAACCTTTCTTATGCCTAATATTTTATATTCATCTAGCATGTGTTCCAAATTGTGTAGCCCATAAACTGAATATAGTACAGAGATGTTATGTACATCAACATCTCACCAATGTTTGTAACCTTAAGTCATTTAATTACTTTTAAAATGCTCAATCTTTAATCATTAAGGTTTTTTAAAATAATTTTTTCTTGGGATCCCATACCTACATAACTATCAGTCAACATATTCCACTTGAAAGACAAAATTATTTGGAACTTATTAAGGATTGTAATGGAAAGGAAATTCAAATCTTATAATTTGCATATTTTATATTTTCATATAATTAAACTCAAAGTATGATGTATAAATCTTTCAAGCAGTAAAGACTTGGAGTTTTATATTCACTTTTGAAAATTATGTTTATGCTGAAAAGAATACAGAGAGTGCTACTCTAAATCTTTTGGATAAAATACAATTAGCTAATTTGATTTTGTAATAATATGAGAGATCAGAAAATTGGATCCTGAATTTATTGCCATTTCCAAATAGGACAGGACAAAATGAACTAGTGCCTGAGGGGAATAGGAAGCAGGCAGTTTGGGGCTTCTGAAGCTTCACTAGAGAAGTTTGCTCCGAAGAAAAGAAAGGTGGGGCCTGGTAACAGTCTTCACACATATTTAAGGCTCAGGCCTATTTCATTGTGGCTACAGAATTTAGAACTCTGGGTGGAATTTGTAAGAATATAGACCTCAGTTCATTATTTCTAAGAATATTCTCACATTCAGAGTTGTTTAAAATCAGAACAGTCTGCCTCATATGTTCTACTGAGGATTTAGGCATCTAAGTGGGAGTTGTTTATTTTTATGTGTCATTTGCTGAAAGGAACTTCCAAGGAAACAGCAACCTCTGCCATGCAGACTTAAGGTGCAGCGTATTTTGAACCACTGTCATGGTACTTAGATCTGACAATTGCTCAAAAAGTATTAAATCCTTTTGGAAGACAAAAATCATAAAAGAATTGAGGCACTTCCCTTACAGACAATCCGACATCAGCATAGCATTAAACTACAGACAAAACTAAAACTCTATTATTTGCTGTGCAGTTTACGTTCTTGAGGGCAAGTGCGAAATTCACAAAATATATCAATATGGGTCAATTATGTATATATACTTGCTAATATTTATCAAATACTTAACATGTGTCAGGTACTGTTCTAAGGACATTACATGAATTAATTCATTTAATCCTCACAACTACTCTATTATCATTTCCTATTTTACAAGTAAAGAAACTGAGAGATGGGAGAGGGGGAGTTACGTTATATGCCCAAATCCATAGCATCAGCAAGTGATGGAGTCAAAATTTGAACCCAGGTAACCTGACTCCACACCCTGCCCTCTTCACAACTGTGCAGTCACATCCATGTAGGCAGCCAGAGGCTTACCTGGATATTATACAATGGGAAGAAGGCAATGTCAGCATTTATAAAAGAAGCATTATCAACATCAGCAATGACAATACCCATTTGAGCAAAATTACTATTCCTTCTTTAAGAAATGGCAGCCCCCTCCCTGTCTCAAAAAAGGATGCAAACTGTAAATGACCTCAGATTAGAAAGAACTAAAAATTACTTTCATGTTGTTATAAGCACAATTATCAATAGTTTTATAAACCATGGGATCTTTAAAATTAATAAAATATGTGTTTATATACTATATGATATATACACACATATAGTAGTATATATATAGTACAGGACACAAATATAATTAAAAAATAGTTTTGAAAAGATCAACCAATAAAGGAATGCTTTGGTTAACATATATTGATCACTATGGAATTCCTGGTTTTTTTTTTTTTTTTTTTTAAAGATTTTATTTATTTATTTTTCCCCCAAAGCCCCAGTACATAGTTGTCTGTCATAGCTGCACATCCTTCTAGTTGCTGTATGTGGGACGCAGCCTCAGCATGGCTGGAGGAGTGGTGCCTCGGTGCGCACCCGGGATCCGAACCCGGGCCGCCGGCAGCGGAGCGCACGCACTTAACCGCTAAGCCACGGGGCCGGCCCGTAGAATTCCTGGTTTTAAAAGGTAGAAATGTATAGATCATAAAAATAAAAATCGTGAGCAACTTTCATTCTAGTACAAATAAGAGTAACTATCAATTGATTTTTATAATAAAAAAATAAGAGTAGGCTTAAAATACTCATGACAGAAAAGTATCTAACCAATCTCCTATGCATTATTGATAAGCAATTTGCCAGATGAGATGGATCTGAGACAAGTACTGAATCATCGGATTCATTCAGGTTGGTGGTTAAGAAGTGAAGAGCTATGTCATCTGAAAGGAGTATCAAGAGAGAAATCTTGAAGGGAGGTCAATGTAGGACACAGCAGTAACGTTTGCCCAATTAAATGGAAAATAGAAAAGGCAGCAGAATAATAAGAGATACAAAAAGCCACGTAATAACATAAACGAATAAAGGGACATTTAAGTCCTTCAGAAGTGTGCTAAGTCTGAAGTACTATGCGAGGGGAGGTTAAGAAGATGATAGCATTACTCTCTTGGCCTTGGAATAATCTGAAAAGAAACAAAAGCAATGTAAATGATTTCCATGGTTTCTAGAGAGTTGCAATTAATATTCACCTTCTGTGGCTTAAATTATCTTTGCTATGGCAAGAAAAGAGCTTCAGGGACAAAACACACTTCTGAATAAATTGCCCTGGTAAAGTTATTTTTTAACTAGTACAACCCAGTGCTTTCACACTGCAAAGACAGCAGGTAACAAACGTCACCTTAGTAATCCCAACCCAAATTGGGTAGTCGGATAACCTTCATTGGTGAAATGGCCAGACCTCAGGCCCCTTAAGCCACCCCCAATACACACACATACTATCCATGGCCCTACCCATAAAGTGTCCCACACACTCCCAGGGATAAAATCAGGATGCTTCTCCTGCTGGGCTCTGGCTGGTGCTGAGGCTGCTGTTTCTGACTGTGCTCCAAATAATTGCCATTTGCTGCAGAAATGCCACCTGACCTGCTGCTCATTACTACTCACACTCTGCTGCAGCTTCCAGCAGACAAGGGCTTGAAATCTGCCCAGACTGTGGTCTACAGCACTGCCCGTTTCCATCCACTGCTCAGCCCTTCCTTCAATTTGATGACATTACCACTCTACTCTCCAGCACAATGTTCTCTCTTCTCTGATATCAATAAGGAACTCACCTGATTCTCTAAGTTCAACTCTCTTAAAGGGCACCTCTGAGGCATGAGGTGCACAAAAAGTCACACAATTCTTCCAATTTTACTCAAGCAACTGTTTCTCTTAGGTGCATAAAAGTCACCAACGGCAGTAGGGTGGGTACTGGCTGGTTCTGGACAGGTTCAAGAAGCAGTGGACTAAACCACCACTCATTTGCCCCTTCAGTCATGGTTGCTGAGTCCAGCTCCACAATGATGATATCATTATAAAGATTTCTTTTCTTATGGGTGACACAGTACATCCTGATAATTTGCTTTCTGCTACTGCTATCAACCAAAAACTGCTGGTTCACAGTTTATTAGATATACCAGAATATGTCTAAAATTCAACTTTGGAAAGTTTTAATTTATTTCTCAAAAGCTTTTTATGCTCTCATGTAAATTACTGAGTACAATGAGAATAGATAGATGGGTAATATATTGGTTTTTATTGGTGTGTAAAAAATCACCAGAAATTTAGCAGATTAAAACAACACAAATTTATCATCTCACAGTTTCTGGAGGTCAGAAGACCAGGAATGATGTAACTGGGTTCTCTGCTCAGAGTCCTCACAAGGTTGAAGTCAAGGTGTCAGCTGGGCTGTGTTTTCATTTAGAGCTTGGGGTCTGCTTCCAAGCTTATTCAGGTAGTTGGCAGAATTCAGTTCCTTGTGGTTGTAGGACTGAGGTACTCGGCTACTGGTGGCCGCCAGCCAATAACTGCCATGTGGCCCTCTCCAAAACATGGGAGTTTGCCTCTTTAAAGGCCAACTTGTAAACAGCATCTGCTCCTGTTTCTTGTATCCTTTAAAGGCTTACCTTAGTAGGTCAGGATAATCTCCATTTTGATTAACTAAAAGTCAACTGATTAAGAAACTTATTACATCTTCAAAATACCTTTTGTCATATAACATAATATAATCAAGGGAGTGATAACTATCTTATTCACAGGTCCAGCTTGCACTCAAGGGTAAAGGATTATACAAGGCATGCATACTAGGGGGCAGGGATCCTAGGGACCATCTTAAAATTCTTCCTACACAGGTGGATTGGTATTCTAACTACATGTACTAACCATACATGCAACTTTCAGTTCCTTTCCTAGAACAGGCACCTTTATTTCCTTGCTGAAAATAAGATCCTTTCTGCCTTTGCAGTTAAGCTGTGAACTGCGTGATCCCACATGCCCCATCAACTAGACACAGTCATAAACCATTAGCTTTAAAGCTAAGTATAATTCTGAGTTCAACTAAGGATTCACTCTCTAATCACTGGGGTTGACTCTGGCTTTTAAGGTACTTTGAATACATAGGAAATGACTTAACCCAGTCCTACTCTTGAGAATTTGAGGCTATTCTGGCATCAAGGTCATATATTTTTAACATTTTGGTATTTTTAATTTGACAGTGAAGAGAAGGCAGAGGACTTTTCCATTACCTTACTCAGGTTATCAGAATCTATATGACACTTGGTGACTAAGAGCCAACTGGCATAAGGGTTAGCAAAGAAATGTGCAACAGGTTTTAAGAAGTATATCTTTGGATATGCAAATACAGATCTGGTTTCATGTAGTTCATCACAGGCCTTCCTAGAACACTGTCTTAATGAAACTCTTATAAAACGTAAACAATTGTATCTAGAATTGGATCTGATTCCAAAGTTCTCACATAACTGGGGCCACTACGGAATTATGGAGAATTAATGCTACTGATAAAAAATAATATTTGCCTTCAGCAATATACTATGTCATGGGTAAAACACAAATATTCTGAAATATAACAATGACTGTCTAGATAAAAAGCAAATTTTATCTAAGCCCATATTAAAGAGACAGAGGAAAGTCATTTGAAACTGAACAAATATTCTGGGTTGAAGTGAAAAAAATCAGTTTATTTACATTTCCTACATTTTCTTTCATGATAGGATCTCTAAGTTGGGTATAAGTAATATGTGAGTGTAAGTATAATCATTATTTAAACAAAAGCAGAAAAAGCCTCACCAATACCTGGTGGAAGGTGGAAGACCCCACTAGCCCTGCTCATCAACAGCAGACATTCATTGAGTGACTCCTGTGTGTGAGGCATACATCAGATTCAATACCATACTACTTGGCATCAACTGTCTTAAATCCAACTTTCACTTCTCTTGGTTGCAACCAGTGTTAGATGGTAGCATCTAACACCTAACATCTAACACCTACAAACATGTTTTCTGTGGGTCAACTTCATATTTTCCTTGATACCTCAACATCACCCCTGTTCACCATAACCAACCCTGTTGATAGTGTTATTTTAAGATCCACCACACAATTCCCTTAATTTTCATTCTCCTGGCACTCTTGTCAAGAACCATGTATCACAATCATATATGATTGCATTAGCTTTCTAACAATGAACTAAATTTCCTGCCTAAAATCATGACTCTTTCCAAATTTTCACATATACAACTGACAAATATTTCCAAATTCCTAATAGAAGCTAATGTTTTCTCCATATTATATTTGAGTGCCATTTGCCAGATTCTCTTCTAACTATTTTACATGCATTTTGTAATTTAAACCTCATAACTTAATTGAACTCTTATTTTCTCCATTTTGCAGAGAAAGAAACTTAATAAAAAAATACCAAGGAAGTTTCCTAATGTAAAGCCAGGTACCGGACTCCAAGGCTACTTCTTATAATCACTATTGTATTGTCTTCCCATGTAAATTAACAACCTGGCCTAATGCTCACTACCCATGAAGCTAAGTCCAAATGCTTCAACATAGAACAACTCTGCTCTTTTTAATTCTTGAAAATAAATGAATCACTCCCTCCATTGCACTTTTCCTGTCATTTGGAATGCCATCTCTCCCCACCTATTCAAATGTGATTTATCTTTCAAGCTGATCTCAGGTTCTGTCCCTTCCATAAAGTCATCTCAGACCACACAGGTTATTATATCCCCCGCCTTTAAACTTCTTGAACATCTACCTCATTTTTGCACTTATAGAATGTCTTTTTATACTGTGGACATTTGAGTTATTTGACTTACTGTGTGACATTTGCCTTATTGAGAGAATATAAATTATTTAGGGATATGGACTTTGCCTTATACTCTCTTTTGCCTTCACAGCATACAGGATAATACCTTACATTAGGAAAGTGCTTTGCAGATAGAGGGTCCTCATTCAATGCAAACTTGTTAAGAACTTTCCATGGGCAAACTCCTACAATGAGATTGGTAAGGTATATAGAGGTGAATATATACACGCTCCCTGAAAGGGTTTCCTTGCTGTGAAACTAGTCAAATCATGGAATAAATACATACAATTTGTTGTATAATTACATACTCAATAACCACAGCAAAAGAGATAGTGGCATGTACATTAAGAGAGACTCAGGGAAGGCTTAGTACAATTATGATAGCTTGGGTGATGAGACACTATATCATGGGAACAGAAAGAAGAAATCTGAGCAGAAAAGTACAGGTTATATATATTAGGAGGAGTGATAGACTAGTCTGACAAAAATATAACACAGGAAATGAAATGGTGGAAATTAATAAAATAATAGATGGAGCAAAGCAGGGAGCACCCTGAATGGCAGGCTATGGATTTTGGATTCTCTTTGAAATGAAGCATGGTTTTGAGTACCGGCTCATAATGAACACAGCATATTGCCATACAGAGTTGCTGTTATGATTAAAGAAGATAGTATTTGTAAAACAACTAGCTTGGGGCCTGGAAAATCACAGATGTTCATCAAATGACACCTTGTCATTCTTCATTGATCAGAGTTCTGCTTTATACAGATAAACCTGCCATGATTTCACAGGATGCGGACTGTTGTGTATTGGTTTGATATGATGTCAAATCCACTTGTTTGTGACTTAAGTGAAGTTGTTTCAATCTACTTGCTCATGATGAAGACAAAAAAAGTTGTTGTTTTGATATAAGAATGACGTAAGTTGTGTCAGGATGTCATCATCTCATCTGTTGTCACTGATAAGCACTCAGTGGCTCAGCTGATGACGAACAGTGCTGGGGGACCTATCAGTAAGAACATATGGAGAAGCAACTATGGGAATGGGTCATTTAGACTATAAACATCCAGAGTTTGTGAGGAATATCCCAGAGTTTCCGTCTGGGCAAGGGAACACTTTGTTGACCAAAATAAACTCTTTGAAGACCCGGGGGCATTAGGTCCTACTGTGGTAAGGGCAACTCCCTGATTGGTAGTGGTGACAAACCCCACAGTGGCCCCATGAAGGAGATTAGCCTGCCCACCATCATTCCCTACCCACATGCTCTAGCAACAGGAGACTTTTCACTTTCGTTTGCACTGGCAGCTGGACATCAGCTCTTGATTGGTCAAGCCGTCTCTCCTGAGTACCTACTCATATAAAACGATACACTTCGAACTAAATTTGGACTTGATTCCTTTTGTGAGGGATCGGAATTGGCCACCTCAAAATGTGTCTCTTTGCCCTGATTATTTTTAGAAACAAGACTGAGAAACTTTGGCCTTCCCCAAATTGCCTAAAAGAATTTAAGATAGAAGGCCTGTTCCAGGAAGGAGCTAATACCATGAAATAACTATAGCATAATATAAAATAGGTGTGATAAGAAAGGCACCAACAAGCCCATCTTATTGAAATTCTCTCGGGCCACATCTGCTATAGGTGGCCCAGTAAGCAAGTGTCTAACAAACATTTGCTTTTCCATTTCCACGTGAATTGCCTTCCTCACCTGTGATGTCCCAAACCAGTACCCCCAACATCCTCCTTTGCCTGGTCCTGAAGATGCTATTTAAGATGACAACCTCGGCCAGATGGCTGAGTTACTCAGTTTCCCTGGGTCTCTCTCATGTACATATGTTATTAAACTTTGTTTTATTTTCTCCTGCTAACCTGCCTTTTTAATTATTTGACCAGCCATAAGAACCTTAAGGGAAAGGGGGTGGGGGGATTCGCCCTCTTCCCCAACACTTTCATCTCCCCTTGCCTGGAACAACAATGTGATTAATCTATCATTGCCTTGGAGTATGTTATTTCTTTATTGGCTTATTAAGAGACATTATCCTGTAGGCTATTGGCTTGTAAAACTATTATAAATCCCACAATGAATCTGTGTTAAATAAACCATTGGCACAGAGTCTCAGTCTCTGAGCATAATTTTGCCCCTCAAAACAAAACAGCGACAAAAGTAGGAAATGGAGGTAAACTTCCAATTAATGTGTCCCGAAAGGAGAGAGAGGCTCCTCAATAAACATTTGTGGGTGCAATAAGAAAAGTTAATTTCTCTTTCTTTGAATGCCATGGACATGATCCCTCAGAGGGATGTTAAAAGGACGGGAAAAGAATAAAAACCATTAATTCTAAGTAGTCCTGCCTTTTAAAAGTCACTTATTTTTTTTTTTCCCTAAAGTGAACAAGAAACTTCTGAGTGGGAGATAGATTCTTTTCACAAGACAGAATACTACTGCCTTGCCCTTTCAAGCATCTCAGACATTTCATTTCCTTCAGTGGAATTGTTTTGCATAAATTACCTGGGACTAACCACCTTTAGAAACACTTGGTTCCGAGGGAGAAACTAAGTGGAAAGTAACCATTTTGAGCTCATTTTGAACCATTTGGTATTCCAATTTCCAGAGGCCAACATTTCCTCGAGCGCTTGAAAACTTGTTGACTGCTCTCCCCTTTCATGCCGAAAAGGCTTCTTGCAGCCACAGTCATCTCACTATTCACTATCTTTTTTATTCTTCTGCTTAATTGCTATATATTCTTTTCTACGTAATTCTCTTGCTATAGTTGTTCTCCTGCTATACGGGTATGGCTTTTTCTCTAAATAATTAATTGAATGGAAACTTTCTAAGAAATCCCAATATTCTAAGAAAATTAAACATATACTCTTGTGGAGTTTTTTTAAACTTTATTTTACTCAAAAGAAAACAAAGAACTAAGGCTATTAATCCCCAAACTCCTTTGCTGTTGAAGAAGTTTGTTTCTATTTGGTTTGAAGGTTCTCAAGAGAATATTTTTCTGAAATGCAACTAAAAATGAGCAAAAATGGTGACTGTTCCCCAGACTTTAAACTGTATATTGAAGATTCCAAAAAGAGAACTAAACTTCTCTCCTGTCCCATGAAATATCATTTTATTTTTAAGTAAATTTTATTATTAAAGTTCAATATATTATTTTAGATAAATATGAAGAAAAAATGAAGAGATAGAGATAAATTTAGACAGAAGTAACAATTGTAATTATTTCTATTATGCAACAGAAAGAAAAATAAAAGTAGAAAAGCTTTCATTTGTCTTTCCTGTGCCCCAGATAAATGAACAAATACATGAAAATCAGAACATCAGTAGTTATAGCTGAATATGTTGAAAACAGTTAGGTCATAGTTATGATGAAATTTGGTCATGAACAGATATCTCTAACAATTGTTAAAAAAGGTGAATTTCATAATCTCCTTGTGGCTGTTTTTCCCTCATATTATCACTAGACTATAATGGAGGATTCTTTTTCCTTAAATGTATCCCGCCAGCTGTACTCATGTGTCTGGGACAGAACAAATCAAGGGAATGTGTTTTAGCACTTACATTTTCTTCTGAAAATCTCTGGCCCCTTCATGAGTTTAAGTTTTTGTGAATAAATACAATGTTTCAGTTCTTACAGAGGAGCTCCTCTTCTATGAAAAGTTGTTGCTAACCCACTGACTTCTAGCTCTATAGATCAAAGAATAAATTTCTGAAACTTCTAAAGCCCTTCAAGAGTCACTAGTCAAAGCTTAACACTAGTCTGATGTTACATTAATATTTATTTTTATATTTATTATATTGATTGTACTACATTCTAGCCCTCACCTTTTCTTTTTATTGCAGTAACATTGGTTTATAACATTACATAAATTTCAGGTGTACATCATTATATTTTGATTTCTGCATAGGTTACATCATGTTCACCACCCAAAGACTAATCATAATCCATCACCACACCATGTGCCTAATCATCCCTTTCGCCCTCCTCCCACCCCTCATCCCTTCTGGTAACCACCAATCTAATCTCTGTCTGTATGTGATTGTTTGTTGTTGTTTTTATCTTCTACTTATGTCATTCTCAGCTTTTTATCTGCTATGTTTACCATACCATTTTCTCCATTTTTAAGGTCATTTTTTTCTCCAACTCTATAACAGAACTTTAAATACTTGCTCATTGAAGAAACCATTATACACACAGGTATGTACAAGTATGGAAGCACACATGTCTAAAATATACAAGTTGAAGAAAAAGTCTCAGTACCAAAGACACTAGGCCTTTGTCCATGTGTATTTTCACATTCCATTTTAATTTATTTTTATTTCCCAAATACTTAAATGTAGGATAATTTTCCTATTCTGCTTTTTTAGCATATGAAACCTATACCTTTAAATATGTTAGGTTTTAGTGGATTTATATTATCAAAGTATGTGTTGAGGGCCGGCCCCGTGGCTTAGCAGTTAGGTGTGCGCGCTCCGCTGCTGGCGGCCCGGGTTCGGATCCTGGGCGCGCACCAATGCACTGCTTCTCCAGCCATGCTGAGGTCGCGTCCCACATACAGCAGCTAGAAGGATGTGCAGCTATGACATACAACTATCTACTGGGGCTTTGGGGGAAAAAATAAATAAATAAATAAAATTATAAAACAAAAGAAAAAAGCTTTAAAAAAAAAATCTGTTGAACTTGCATTATGATTGATAAATAACCAAATGTACCTCTCTACACTTTCAGTTATACAACATGTCAAGATGCCTCACTAAACTGAACTCTGAGGAACATTCGGTGAGGCAGAAGGGAAAATGAAAATAATCTGGACCTAAGATATGAAATTTGGGTTGTATCACTGCTCATATGAGATAAATTAGTATTCTGTACATCCTTTTTCTAATATGCAAAATAACAGTGCTAATACCGACTTCATTGAGTTGCTGTAAGGAGTAACAAGATTACACGTGCAAAGGGCTAGTATACTGAGGACTTTCCTAGTCCAAGGGCTTCCTCCTCTTGGCTTCCCACTCTTAAATTAATTCAGATTCAAGAAACGTTTCTGAAGTGTTTATCTATTAATGTCAATTCAATTGATTGCTTGAGATACTCTTCAAAACAAATTTCAAAGCAGAAGGAATATTTTTCCTTCTCAGAAAGTTTTTCTTTTTTTCTTTTTCTTGTCTGTGTCTATAGACAAACCTTTTGAACTAGTTATTGTAATAAAGAGAAAGAGTAGAGTAGCATGAGCGTTTTTATCATGACCCTCACTGCAGAAGGCTCACTCTACACCAGCTGAACACTATCATGTCAAGTGGCCTAACTCCCACAGCACCACACTGTTCAGCCACCAACCTGCTCTGTGTTAGCTATTAAAGATCCACACCTTTCCTTGTTTGACATGTTTTGTTTTGTTATGCTATGTTCTCTTTTCTATGATGCACCATCTTTATACCTTTCCTTCTGCTCTGAGCCAATTCAGCAGGAATTGGTCTATCACATTTAGATGAAAGATTCATACAACGAATCCCTCCTGTGCAAAGAAAGGTCAAAGAAACCAATATGCAAGATTTATAAGGAACCCTTCTAGGGTACACCTTACATACTTTGTGTGCATATCTGAAACCAAGGAGTATTTTCCTTCGATGTTTTAATGAAATTAATTTACTTACCTTTAGCTAAGTTCTATTTTAACAGGTAATATAACAAGAGATAATATTTTTGAGAGAGGTTTATATAAAAACTACCGAGAATTATCCTTTTAACAATGTTGGGTAACATATAAGTCCAAAATTTTATATTAAAACTGAAATTCAGCCAAGTGTCCAGATACTCTATAGACTCAACCAAAGTAAGAATTTCCTCCTAAAACTAGGTTCTTTCAGATGAAGAAAATGGCCTGACATCCAAGAGTTATAGATAACAAGTTAATAAAAAAGGAAAGCTATTAAGGAGAATCTGCAGTATATCAAAGTTACCATAGTTAGAGGGTAAGTGGAGAAAAGCACTGCTTTTTAAGAAATACATATTCTAATTATTAGGAAAATGCAAATCAAAACCACATAATGATGTACACATGAAATTTATATAATGTTATAAACCAATGTTACCTCAATAAAAAAAAAGAATTACAAGTTTAAAATTTAATATAAACTTTAAGTTTTTAAAATCAAGTTATATATATATATTTACCAATACACATATATACTTTTTAATCAGCATGAGTTTGGATTTTAAGACTGCCACTTATAATTTGTTCAACTTAAGACAAATTACTTAACTTCTGAGCTTTAGTTTGTTTATCTAAAATAGGAATACTAATACCTATTTTATAGGATTGTTGTGTAAATTAAGATAATTCATGTAAAGTGCCTAGTGCAGTGACTGTGACATAGTAAGCTTTTAATGACTATCTGAACATATAAATATACATGATCATCATCATCACTATCATCATTCTTTTTTTTTTTTTTTTTTAATTTTTTGTTTATTGTAGTAACATTGGTTTATAACATTGTAAAAGTTTCAGGTGTACATCATTGTACTTCTATTTCTGCATAGATTACATCATGTTCACCACCAAAATACTAATTACAACCCATCACCACACACATGTACTGAATTATCCCTTTCACCCTCCTCCCTCCCCCCTTCCCCTCTGGTAACCACCAATCCAATCTCTGTCCCTATGTGTTTGTTTATTGTTGTTATTATCTACTACTTAATGAAGGAAATCATACGGTATTTGACCTTCTCCCTCTGACTTATTTCACTTTGCATTATACCCTCAATGTCCATCCATGTTGTCACAAATGGCTGGATTTCATCGTTTCTTATGGCTGAGTAGTATTCCATTGTGTATATATACCACAGCTTCTTTATCCATTCGTCCCTTGATGGGCACTTAGGTTGCTTCCAAGTCTTGGCTATTGTGAATAACGCTGCAATGAACACAGGGGTGCATGTACCTTTACAAATTGGTGTTTTCAAGTTCTTTGGACAAATACCCAACAGTGGAATAGCTGGATCATATGGTAGTTCTATCCTTGATTTTTTGAGGACTCTCCATACTGTTTTCCATAGTGGCTGCACCAGTTTGCACTCCCACCAGCAGTGTATGAGAGTTCCCTTCTCTCCACATCCTCTCCAACACACGTTGTTTCCTGTCTTGTTAATTATAGCCATTCTGACGGGTGTGAGGTGATATCTCATTGTAGTTTTGATTTGCATTTCCCTGATAGTTAGTGATTTTGAACATCTTTTCATGTGTCTGTTGGCCATCTGTATATCTTCTTTGGAGAAATGTCTGTTCAGGTCTTTTGCCCATTTTTTAATTGGGTTGGTAGTTTTTTTGTTGTTGAGATGCATGAGTTCTTTATATATTTTGGAGATTAAACCCTTATCAGATGTATGGTTTGCAAATATCTTCTCCCAATTGTTAGGTTGTCTTTTCGTTTTGTTGATGGTTTCCTTTGCTGTGCAGAAGCTTTTTAGTTTGATGTAGTCCCATTTGTTTATTTTTTCCATTGTTTCTCTTGCACGGTCAGATGTGGTGTTTGAAAAGATGTTGCTAAGACCGATGTCGAAGAGCGTACTGCCTATGTTTTCTTCTAGAAGTTTCATAGTTTCAGGTCTTACATGCAAGTCTTTAATCCATTTGGAGTTAATTTTTGTGTATGGTGTAAGGTAAGGGTCTACTTTCATTTTTTTGCATGTGGCTATCCAGTTTTCCCAACACCATTTGTTGAAGAGAATTTCTTTTCCCCATTGCATATTCTTGGATCCTTTGTCAAAGATTAGCTGTCCATAGATGTGTGGGTTTATTTCTGGGCTTTCGATTCTATTCCATTGATCTGTGTGTCTGTTTTTGTGACAGTACCATGCTGTTTTGGTTACTATAGCTTTGTAGTATATTTTGAAATCAGGGAGTGTGATACCTCCAGCTTTGTTCTTTTTTCTCAGGATTCCTTTAGCTATTAGGGGTCTTTTGTTGTTCCATATAAATTTTAGGATTCTTTGTTCTATATCTGTGAAAAATGTAGTTGGAACTTTGATAGGGATTGCATTGAATCTATAGATGGCTTTAGGAAGTATGGACATCTTAACTATGTTAATTCTTCCAATCCAAGAGCACGGAATATCTTTCCATTTCTTTGTGTCTTCTTCAATTTCTTTCAGAAATGTTTTATAGTTTTCAGTGTACAGATCTTTCACCTCTTTGGTTAAGTTTATTCCTAGGTATTTTATTCTTTTTGTTGCAATTGTAAATGGGATGGTATTCTTAATTTCTCTTTCTTCTACTTGGTTGTTAGTGTATAGAAATGCAACTGATTTTTGTATGTTGATTTTGTATCCTGCAACTTTACCATATTCATTTATTACTTCTAAAAGTTTTCTGGTGGATTCCTTAGGGTTTTCTATGTATAAAATCATGTCATCTGCAAATAGTGACAGTTTCACTTCTTCCTTTCCAATTTGGATCCCTTTTATTTCTTTCTCTTGCCTGATTGCTCTGGCTAGGACTTCCAATACTATGTTAAATAGGAGTGGTGACAGTGGGCATCCTTGTCTGGTTCCTGTTCTTAGAGGGATGGCTTTCAGTTTTTCACCATTGAGGATGATATTAGCTGTGGGTTTCTCATATATGGTCTTTATTATGTTGAGGTACTTTCCTTCTATACCCATTTTACTCAGAGTTTTTATCATAAATGGATGCTGTATCTTGTCAAATGCTTTCTCTGCATCTATTGAGATGATCATGTGATTTTTGTTCTTCATTTTATTAATGTGGTGTATTACGTTGATTGATTTGTGGATGTTGAACCATCCCTGCATCCCTGGAATAAATCCCACTTGATCATGGTGTATAATCTTTTTAACGTATTGTTGTATGCGATTTGCTAGTATTTTGTTGAGGATTTTCGCATCGATGTTCATCAGTGATATTGGCCTGTAATTTTCTTTTTTTGTGTTGTCCTTGTCTGGTTTTGGTATCAGGGTAATGTCAGCTTCGTAGAATGAGTTAGGGAGCTCCCCCCCCTCCTCAATTTTTTGGAAGAGTTTGAGAAGGATAGGTATTAAGTCTTCTTTGAATGTTTGGTAGAAATCACCAGGGAAGCCGTCTGGTCCTGGAGTTTTATTTTTGGGGAGGTTTGTGATTACTGTTTCGATCTCCTTACTGGTGATTGGTCTATTCAAATTCTCTACTTCTTCTTGATCCAGTTTTGGAAGGTTGTATGATTCTAAGAATTTATCCATTTCTTCCAGATTGTCGAATTGCTTGGCATATAGCTTTTTATAGTATTCTCTCATAATCTTTTGTATTTCTGAGGTGTCTGTTGTAACCTCTCCTCTTTCATTTCTGATTTTACTTATTTGTGCCTTCTCTCTTTTTTTCTTGGTGAGTCTAGCTAAAGGTTTGTCAATTTTGTTGATCTTTTCAAAGAACCAGCTCTTGGTTTTATTAATTTTTTCTATTGTTTTTTTGGTCTCTATTTCATTTATTTCTGTTCTGATTTTTATTATTTCCTTTCTTCTACTGATTTTGGGCTTGGTTTGTTCTTCTTTTTCCAGTTCTCTTAGGTGCATTGTTAGATTGTTTATTTGAGATTTTTCTTGTTTGTTGAGCTAGGCCTGTATCGCTATAAACTTCCCTCTTAGAACCGCTTTTGCTGTATCCCATAAATTCTGGCATGTCGTATTTTCATTTTCATTTGTCTCCAGGTATTTTTTGATTTCTTCTTTGATTTCTTCGTTAACCCAGTCGTTGTTCAGTAGCATTTTGTTTAATCTCCATGTATTTGTGGCTTTTCTGATTTTCTTCCTATAGTTGATTTCTAGTTTCATACCGTTGTGGTCAGAAAAGATGCTTGGTATTATTTCAATCTTCTTAAATTTATAGAGACTTGTTTTGTGGCCTAATATGTGATCAGTCCTGGAGAACGTTCCATGTGCATTTGAAAAGAACGTGTATTCTTTGGTTTTTGGATGGAATGCTCTGTATATATCTACTAGGTCCATCTGTTCCAGTGTGTCGTTTAAGGCCAATGTTTCCTTATTGATCTTCTGTTTGGATGATCTATCCGTTGGTGTAAGTGGAGTGTTAAAGTCCCCTACTATTATTGTGTTACTGTCTATTTCTGTTTTTATGTCTGTTAATAATTGCTTTATATATTTAGGTGCACCTACATTGGGTGCGTAGATATTTACAAGTGTTATATCCTCTTGTTGGATTGTTCCCTTGATCATTATGTAATGCCCTTCTTTGTCTCTTTTTACAGTTTTTGTTTTAAAGTCTATTTTGTCTGATATGAGTACTGCTACCCCAGCTTTCTTTTCATTGCCATTTGCGTGGAGTATCTTTTTCCATCCCTTCACTTTCAGTTTGTGAGTGTCTTTAGGTCTGAAATGTGTCTCTTGTATGCAGCATATATATGGGTCTTGTTTTTTTATCCATTCAGCCACCCTATGCCTTTTAATTGGAGCATTTAGTCCATTGACGTTTAAAGTAGCTATTGATAAGTATGTACTTACTGCCATTTTTTAACTTTTTTTTTTTTTTTCTCAGTGTTTTAGTAGTCCTTCTCTGTTCCTTACTTCTTCTATACAGAATTGATGGTCACTTTAGTTTGACCTCTGTCTGAAAGCTGTACTCTTTAACTACCCTCCTCCCTCCTTTTATGTTTTTGATATCATATCTAACCTCTTTTTTGTGCATTTGTATCCATTACGTTCTAATCATGGAAATAGATAACTTTTCCTATTTGTGGTCTTCTCTTTTCCCCTTAAATCAGTCCCTTTAACATTTCTTGTAGCACTGGTTTCTTGGTGACAAACTCCTTTAATTTTTGCTTATCTGGGAAAATTTTGATCTCTCCTTCCATTTTGAATGATAACCTTGCTGGGTAGAGTATTCTTGGCTGTAAGTTTTTTCCTTTTAGCACTTTAAATATATCGTGCCATTCTCTTCTAGCCTGTAAGGTTTCTGCTGAGAAGTCAGCTGATAGCCTTATGGTGTTTCCTTTGTATGTAACTTGACATTCTCTTGCGGCTTTTAGGATTCTCTCTTTATCTTTAATTCTGGACATTTTGATTATGATGTCTCTTGGTGTGGGCCTCTTTGGGTTTATCTTGTTTGGGGCTCTCTGTGCTTCCTGTACCTGGATGTCTGTTTCCTTCCTTAGGTTAGGGAAGTTTTCATCTATTATTTCTTGAAATAGATTCTCTGCCCCCTTGTCTCACTCTTCTCCTTCTGGGACACCTATAACACGGATGTTAGTGTGCTTGATGTTGTCCCAGAGGTCCCTTAGACTGTCCTCACTCTTTTTAATTCTTTTCTCTTTTACCTGTTCACCTTGGGTAAGTTCTTCTAGTCTTTCTTCCAGCTCACTGATCCGTTCTTCTGTATCCTCTACTCTGCTTTTGAGTCCCTCTAATGAATTTTTCATTTCCAGTATTGTATTCTTCATTTCTGATTGGTTCTTTTTTATATCTTCCATTTCTTTGTTGACATTCTCACTGAGTTCATCTATTCTTTTCCCCAGATCAGTGAGCAACCTTAACACTCTTAGTTTGAACTCTCTGTCGGGTAGGTTGCTCATTTCTGTTTCACTTAGTTCCTTTTCTGGGGTTTTGTCCTGTTCCCTTACTTGGAATGTATTCTTTTGCCTCCTCATTTTGCCTCTTTCCCTGTGCTTGTGTCTACGTATTAGGTAGGTCAGCTACGTCTCCTGCTCTTGGATAGGTGACCTTATGTAAGTGATGCCTTAGGAGGCTTCCAGTGTGCTTCCCTCAGTTCTCAATGTTCCAGGGGTGGCCCCTATGTGGGCTACGTGTGTCCTTCTATTGTGGCCTGTTAGCTCTCCCTGTAGGTGCCCAGGGAGGCTGAGTTATGCTCCTGACCAGCTGTTGTAATTCTCAGCCGCTTGTAGTTGTTGTGGGCCCTTCAGTCTCTTTATCAGTTGTGGGGAGCCCCAGTACAGTTGGCTACAAGTTCTAATACCACATTTGTGTTGCAGTATTTCTTTTAAGTGAGTAGGCCCCCAGCGTGGCAGGTTGTTAGGCTCAGGGCCTTACAATTGCTGCAAGCCTCTAGCCTATTAGGTCTCTTGTCAGCTCTCTGAGGATTGCAGCTGGGTGGGGCTGGCCTCAGGCACAGGAGCACCCAATTGTTTCAGGCTTTGGAAGGTGGGGCAAACCTCCTATGTGGGTCTTTGAGAAGCACAAGTCTTCTGCAGCTGACAAGCCCTGTTGCCCACAGGTCCACACACACAGTCGACACAGTCCTGCACCGTGTGAGTGCCCCGACCTCCCGAAGCGGACCCAGTCTCTCCACGGCGGGAGCCCCACACACTCCGCCACCGCCCCACACTCTCCACCCACTCCTTGTGCACACCCTGCCCCGCTCAAGTCGGCTCAGTTGCCAGGCTGCAGAGAATCCAGTCACCAATCTATGCAGGCCCACACGTTGCCTGAGGGCTTGTTGTTGGGTGGGGCCAGTCTCTAGGGTGGGCTGCCTGCCCTGGCTGAGCTGGATTAAATCGGTGCTCTAGCGGGTGAAGCAGACCCTGGGCTAGCAGGCCTCAGGGAGAACTCCAATGGCGTCTGTGTCAGCACGCCCACACAGGGCCACAACAGTGGCCGCCGCCAATGTCCCAGTCCCTGGAGAGGTCTCACACCTCACCGAGATGCACTCAGGGCCTATTAGGTGAGTCTCTTGTCACCAAAGCACTGTGCACCTTTCTTTCTGGTGATTTTAGGATGCTTTCTGGAACGGGTGAGTTTGTGCGTGGGCCCTTTAAGAGCCAGTTTTAGTTTCTTTGTGAACCGGGTTTTCTGGGGGTGCTCCCCAATGTTTTAGTAGCAGGCAAAGTCAGATATTATGCCGCTGGTGTCAATTGTGCTGGGTCCACAAAATGCCCACAGTGGGGGCGCTCCCGGCTCAGGGCCCCGCGCCTCCAGGGAGGCTGCGTACCTGTGAGCTGCTCCCGGCGGCCGTGAAGCTGGCAGCTTGTGAAGGCGGCGTTTTTCCTCTCCGGAAGGGAGTCTCTGCCTCTTCTACCCCAGTTAGGATTGTCCGTTGTTGCAGGAGTTTCTCTTATCCAGTTTTCAGTTCTGTCTCAGGGGTAATTTTTCCACGAGTAGTTGTAAATTGGCTGTGTCCACAGGAGGAGGTGAGTTCAGAGTCTGCCTACGCCGCCATCTTGACTCCCTGAAGTCCCACTATCATCATTCTTTATATCATTAGCTCTTCACCACATATTCTGAAGATTCTCAAAAAAAATTATTCACACTGAAGATACAAGACAATCATAGAAGTGAAAAGATACCCAAGGAGAGGGGGTAGAGAAGTACACTCTCAAGTCCTGTGGTGTTTTTAAAGATATATCCACCGGTTCATTGCTATTCCTCCTCTCAAGAGGTGAAGCTTAATTCCCATCCACTTGAGTGTGGGCTGGACTTAGTTCAGACTTAGAATTCACTTCTAAGAATAGGATATAGCAGAAGTGATGAGAAGTCACTTCTAAGATTAGGTTATAAAAACAGCGTGGCTTCCATCTTGGGTGCTCTTTCTGTCACTCCCTCTTTTTTTTTTTTTTTTTTTGTGAGGAAGACCAGCCCTGAGCTAACATCCGATGCCAATCCTCCTCTTTTGCCGAACAAGATTGGCCCTGGGCTAACGTCCGTGCCCATCTTCCTCCACTTTATATGGGACGCCGCCACAGCACGGCTGGATGCAAGCAGTGCGTCAGTGCACACCGCGGTGCGTCGCTGCACGCCTGGGATCTGGGCCAGCAAACCCTCTGGTCGCCGCAGCAGAGCACGCGCACTTAACCGCTGCGCCACCGGCCGGCCCCCTGTCACTCCCACTTTGATCACTCTTTTGGGGGAAAGACATGTTGGGAGCAGCCCTGTGGAGGATTCCACATGGTGAGGAACTAAAGTCTCCTGCTAGCAGTAACGTAAGTGAGCCTGGAAGTGGAATTCCCAGCCCCAGTTAATTTTCAAGGACTACAGCCAAGGCCAACAGCTTGAGCATACCTCATGAGATCTCGTGCAAGACCTGCCTCGCTCCTGGATTCTTCATCCTCAGAAACTGGGTGAAGTAATAAATGCTTGTTGTTCTAAGCTGTAAATTTTATGGTAATTTATTATGCAGAAACAGATAACTAATATACCACCCTAAATAGTGACAACAGAAACTGATCCAAGGAAATGGTGATAGAATCAGACCAGAAACCTGGTATTCAGGAGTTGTCAGACTCAGCCATTTCATCATGGGGCACCAGCTTCCTGGTTCTTTACTTATGAATTACTAAAACCCACCTTCTCCAATAAACTCTAATAATATTTGTCATCATTCTACTCATCTCTTGGATTATTCAGCTGGACAAAGGCAAGCAACACTATCGTTACTATCCACGTTTTAATTTAATTTTAAATGAAACTTCTTAAACCACTAAAATATTTCTAAAATGTGGTAATAGTTACATCTTCTTATATGCAGTATTATTTTCTTTCCATGTAATGGTAGTTAAATCTAGAGCTCTTTCGAACATTAAATAAAAAAATACATTAATTGCACCTGAACCATAAATAAGCTTTACGAAAAGATTCGGCAACGGTCTCTAAGTGGATCATTCTTCCAGTAATAAAACAATGACACATTTCCCAACCTGAAATCATTATTTTAAACTCAATCAATCAATATCTCTTTTCTTCGCTCATTAACCCTCTGTCTTTCTCTCTTCAAAGAGAATATGGGACAATAGAGGTTCCTAATTGGATAATAATAATCAAGTGCTGTCACTAATAAATACATCAGGCATCTCGCTACTACTATTGAAAAGACGCTTTCATGGGTAGAGTGGGAGAAAACAAAAGTTAGAACTATATTTTTTCTTCACTTAACTTCCAAAGAAATACATCAAGGTGATAATATAGAAGATTATAATCAAAGGTAATTTCATTTCATTAAAGTTCAATAGTAATTCATCTGATAGGTAGGTATCTAATCACTTCTTGACTTACAAAATTCCTTTCCACGTATGATTTTAGGATGTACTAAATTTTGAATATACAGAGGGTCAGTTTTTACCTATAAAGCACTCTAAGAATGTTGATAACTCTAGGGGTTAAGATTTTTGGTAGAGATCTCTGTCTTTCTCTCGCCTAAAAGCACTCTATGTGTGATCACGTTATTATCGGAAGAGGAAGATTAAAGAAAACACTTCATACAAAAATTACATATACCTAGATTTAGAATACGATCCTGCCATTGGATGCTTAAGACCTGCCTGGAATGTAAGAGGAGAGCTATTATTAAATAATGTGTATTTTTTACATGGAGAATAATCCACCTTTGATTCAAACAGATTATATTATTCAAATTATTTATTTTACTTTTAATTTTGTCAATTTTTGTGGATTAAAATAACAAATAAATGCAAGTTGAGGAAAATTTTTCTCAAAAAAAAAATCAACAATTTATCATGACTCCCTAGATTCTTACAATAATTACATTATAAAGGTTTTGTTGTAGTGGTTTTATTGTTATGGTTTCTATTAAAGTGCTTAGTAAGAAAAATGTATAAGAAAATTCAGATCCATGAGAGAATTTCAATTACGGGAGTACTTAAATACTTTATGAAGAACACATATTTCACATTAGAGGTTAGACTACTTAAAATAAAGGGAACACTTCATAAAACTGCCAGAGCCTAAAAAGTTAGACTAAAAAGTCCCTTCTTCCTTGACTTTTAAAATAATATTATCTAATATTTCTAGCATTCGTTTTCTCCCTTTTGCATCTAAAATAGCCCTCTGGCCTCTTCTTTTACTGCACTCCTCATCAAAAATGTTATATTTGTTCCTATATCTTCAATTATATGTAAGAATCTGGAAAAAAATATATTGAGAAAAGAGATGAGGATTCCAGTCTTCACTTTGCCAGTATCTCTGAAACCTTGGCCATATTACTTCAATCTCCTGGGACTCACTTTCTTTGCTTTCAAATTAAGCTTTGTGTCAGTTCTTGTTCAGCTACATTTTGTAACTCTCAAATCTGATATCCAGATCTTACACATCACCTGAGTTGCACATTTTCTGGTATCTCTCCCTTTCTATATATTTTCCCATATGCTGTTGCCTCAAATTCAAACTTATTTGAACTAATGAAATAAAGCTCTACCTACTTAGCCATTCCCTGTTTTCCCTCAACAGGACATCAAAATTCTCCATTATCCAGACTAGGAAATCCATAAGTCTTGAGTCTTCCCTTCTCTTTATCTTCAACATCAAATCAGTTTAAAATTCATTTGAGTTTTTCATCTCTAGCTCTCTGTAATCTGTTACCTTTCCACTGGAACCATACTATTTCTGATTTTTATTGCTACTCATCTAGACAACTGCCAAGGTTCCGATTTAGTTTCCCTGCCCGCAGCATCCCCACCAACCAGTGATGGACTGGGAAATATTACTGCGATGCAGGGACAATGCCATTCTCACCTCCGAGTCCAATGGTAAGTGGGATAATATTTTAGAATTGAAGATGACATCAATTAGCCCAATCTTCTGAATATCTCATAAATTGATTAAAATTACATCGATATTTAAATTATAGTTAAACTAAGAATCATTATAAAATGGCATGGAGCAAATATTTTCTCACCCTGTGAGACATGGCTCATTTCAGTAAGAATTTATTGAGCATATTTCATGTGCCAGATATCATGCTAGACGTTAGAGAAGTAAAGATTACTATTTTCTACCTTCAAGAATTCACTGCCTTATATGGGAAAAAGAAACGTAAACAAAAATAAATCACAATATAAACAGAGAAAATCCTTCATTGGAGGAGAAATACACTTTATGCCTTGCATTTAGCTTTTCCCCGTTGAACTACCAAGAAAGAACATTTTTAGTGCAAAGTATCTACCCTGTATTTATCTTGTTACTTTGCTACAAGAATTTACAGAAACACACTAATCCTAAAATACCCAAGAACTACATAGTAATACTGGAATGGAACTGCAGGTGCTGCAATACTACAACTTTGAAAGCTGAACTTGAGTTTTATTTTTAGAAATATTTAATTTCAATATTTAGAAGCATTTAATTTCAATAATAAAAATGATTTATTGAAATCATGATCATGCAATCAAACTATAAGTGGAGAAGACAGATAGAAAGAAATTGATGAGTAATTAAAACAAATCCCATTTAGATATTTGGTTCTGAACCTTCTACTATTTAATGTCAATACCATCCTGGTAGCATTAGATGTAGAAAATTAACTCAGTATATTATTAAATACAAATCAAACACATTATAATTCTGGATATGACCTATGTTTCTTGAATATGTCTAGGTTAGCACTTTATAATTACAAGAAAACCATATGGAATTTCAAGATAATTCATTACTAAAATAATTTTCCTATTATATCCTTGTAATATTTCTACTATCTAATACATACAATACACTCATTACTTTTTATTTTAGAGTGCATTCAGGCGAGAGAGACAGAGATCTCTACCAGAAATCTTAATACCTAGAATTGTCAACATTCTTAGATTCTTAGAGTACTTCATAGGTAAAAACTGACCCCCTGTATATACAAAATTTAGCACATCCTAGAATCATACATGGAAAGGAATTTTGTAAATCAAGAAGTGATTAGATACCTATCAGATGAATTACTATTGAACTTCAATGAAACGAAATTACCTTTGACAGAAATCTTCTAAGAATAGGGCCCAATTACATGCAAGTATGCCCAGATAAGATCTCCAAGACCTAGAATGAGAGTCAAAGAACACAACACAGTGTCCACTGATCTGAGCCACATCAGCAATTAAAATCTTCCAAAAGAGCCTTTTTCGTGGGGAAACTTCATGAAGCAATGATTTATCAATTTCTTTTTGTTTAAGTGCATAATAGTATAGGCCAATGCAGGAAAATTAGACGAACTGTCACTAGATATTTGAAAATCATAAAATAACTAAAAAAAGGTAATGCTTCAAAAAGAAAAAGAAACATCTATTGGGCAAGAGAGTATTCTTGATCAATTCAAAAACTGTCTGAAACACATACTTCACAATTTGGCATTGGCCATTTGTGTATTCACAGGAAAAAGACAGGAGACATGAACCACTAATGAAAGAATAATCCTTTCACGTTTTATGGCCTTAACTATAACCAAATATCTAGTGAGTTACTTTAATAAGGTGGCTAGCACAGAATATTACCTAAAGAAACTAAAGGAAAGACAAAAATCTAAGTGCTCTTTAGTAGAAAGATAAAATCAATCCAATAAACAGCTGAATAGACTGCATCTGAAACCGCTCATTGATCACATCACCAAGTTGGTATTTTGAGCCCATTAAAGACCCTTACCAAAATTATAGGTAATTAACAAAATATACTAACTTGGAAAATAGATTATTAAGAAAATCAATATAGGGGCCAGCCTGGTGGCATAGCGGTTAAGTGTGCACACTCCACTGCGGTGGCCCAGGGTTCACAGGTTCGGATCCCGGGCACGCACCGATGCACCGCTTGTCAAGCCATGCTGTGGTGGCATCCCGTATAAAGTAGAGGAAGATGGGCACGGAGGTTAGCCCAGGGCCAGTCTTCTTCAGCAAAAAGAAGAGGATTGGCAAAGATGTTAGCTCAGAGCTAATCTTGCTCACGAAAACAAAAAAAAGAAAAGAAATATAGCACTAATTTTTCCATTAAAACTAAAAATGACTTCAGAGACATGTAAAAGTAGAAAGATATCACTAAGTCTAAGTGCTAAGTAGAATCAAGAACTTTTCTGGAATAAAAGCCAGAGTTGTAATGGCAAAACTTCTTGTCCTGTGTTAGCTATTAACTTCACAGATTTGGGAGAGGAGACAATCAGGTGACAACGCAGTTGGGTCCATTTCTGAGTGCCTTGATGACACTAGGTCTTGCTTCGATTCTAACAGATCCCACAGTCAAGCTGGTCTTCTGTTTTAGACTTTCACTCAAAGAAGCCTGAGCTCTGAACTACAGTCTACATATTTTTTAATATAAAATGACTGCAGAAAAGATAATATACAGAAAAAATCCATGAATTCTAAAATATGACAAATGTTGTTTCTGTCAAAAGTAAATCAAATAACACTAAGGACTGATAGGATCCAAGTGGCATATCACTTTGAAATAATCATTACATTTTAATGCATTTTTAAACTCTGTACATCAAAATAGTAAGTCACCATGATATTCTCTCTGTAATGCCAAGTTAAAATCTGGCATAGCAAAAGAGAGTACTAGGTAAATTACTCATATATATGTATGTGTGTGAGTGTGTGTGTACGTGTATATGTATATATAAACTTTTGACTGGATCTAATTAGGAATTTTTTAATAAACATTAACACACAAAAAGCCTAATTTATGTCCTCTAAATAAACACATGTAATACATCCAAGGGATTTTCTTTGATATGTCTTTTATGGTTTACAAGGAGAAAAAAGTTAGAAATAAAAGACTACATATGAATGTAAGAAAAGATGGTTAAAATTTTTGAATAGAAAAAACTTTTTTTTCATTCAGATAATTTTGAGTGTGTCATAACCATAATTTTGCTATAAACGTTAAAATGTTTAAAGGATCTGAATTAAAAATTGATGTCTGTAATGTCTGGTCTTTAATGACTCTCTAAGACTGTGTTACCTCAGTGTGCCTCTTCAAACCACTCCTAAACTAGTTTCTCAAGCTTTTTTTTTTGAGGAAGATTGGCCCTGAGCTAAACATCTGTTGCCAATCTTCCTCTTTTTCTTTTTTCTCCCCAAAGCCCCAGTACATAGTTGTATATCTTAGTTGTAGGTCCTTCTAGTTCTTCTACATGGGACGCCACCTCAACATGGCTTAATGAGCAGTGGGTAGGTCCGTGCCCAGGTTTTGAACCGGTGAACCCCAGGCTGCTGAAGCAGAGGGCGTGAACTTAACCACTACGCCACTGGGCAGCCCCTTCTCAGCCTTTTATAAAATTCATAGTTTTCATAAGTCTCCTATACAAGTTCATACTGAAATATCTATAGATCATTATATTTTCATAATTTATCCCTGCTATATAGTTGATTTATCCAAGGAATCCTTCAAAAGGTAAATGGTTGAGAAATTCACTTCTTTAAATCTTCATGTAAAATATTGGTTTCTTATTCAATGGATTATATTCTTCTGGCCAAAAACAAAACAAAAACAAACAAATAAGTAAATAAAAAACAAACAAAACCCTCTGATATTTCCAATCCTCTGCCCATCAATGAATGATAATTGTCTGGGGAACATGGGAACTTCCTTTGGTTAAAGAGCTATCCAATAATCAGCTCTCAAATCTGTGTCTATTCTAGACATAATGAGGTATACATGTGGAACAGTAAACAGTATAAATTTAATATGGTTACTCTCAAGACATTGTTGTGCACTGCTTTTATATCTAGAACATGATACCCTGATTTAAACAATTTAAAAGTATAGTAAAATTTAAAATTAAAAGTACATTAATATATGTGCGTGTGTGTGTGTGTGTGTTTACGGCATGTGTGTCAAAATGCTAAGGGTTTCAAAAATGCCTAATATTCTTCCTTTTAGATGAAAATATGATTATATTCTGCATATAGGGGACCATTTTACAGAGTCAATATATACAATGTAACAAAGGAGCAGCATTTACTTTTACAAGAAAGGGTCCTGCTGCCTTCTAATAATTGTTGCCACTTCTCCTGGGCTCTGCTACTCTATTGATATCATTTCTGTTTTCCAGCTTGTGTGACCGAAAGAGGTCAATGGAACAAGGGGAAAAGGCTGGTTCTCAGTCATCAATAATGGGATTCAATATCAAAGGGGCCGGCATAAATTCATGAGTGGACCCCAACTCTTCCTCTTTGAATCACCCTCCTCTTTCCCTGGTCTCATAACTGACTCCTTGGTGGTGTTATTGTCATTGGGCTTTTTAAGTGGTTTCACCATCACAAAAATAGAAGTGTGGAGGCTGGAACCAGGTTCTGTCAAACTTCATGCCAAGTTTTAAAAATGAAAACAATTGGTGTCTCTAACCACAGATAAAAATGCTTAAGGAATAACACACATTCTTTTAGCAATAAAGGCAACCAGGTCTAGATAAAGTTTCAATCAGATGAAAAACAATTATTTGTTAGTGCCAGGGAAGTTCTTCCTGTTGAGTTCTGATTTGAGTAGATTCCAGTTCACAGGGAATCGAGTCACACCTGCATTAATCTGGCCCATAAATGGATTATTGTTTTTCACATGAAGTCAACTAGGTAAACATCTGAAAAGAAGATCTGTATGAAGGAGATGATAACAAAAAGAAACTCAAGAGCTCCATTGGGGGAAATGTTCAAGGTAGAACAGATAAGTCTAAAAATACAGAGGTTTAGAAGACTTAGTGGGAGACTTCCAAATTACCTCAGCAACTGACGGAAAAGGAGGAGAGGGCAGAAACGGAAGGCAGAGGTCAGATCCGTGATTTCATTTTAAAGCAGGCCATGCAGAGCCATTTCCAGCACTCAGAGGACAGGAAAAAGCACTGCTCTGCCCCCTGAGCCCTTGAGTCTCTCACATGCCTCCTAATAATGGCTACTAAGAGAAATAAATCTTTAATTTCTCAAATAAAACCAGATAAATGGAAATTGAACCTACCATTGTTATCCTATAATCAGCAAACATACATTATTAAAACATCAAAATGATGACATTTAGCTAAGAGATTTGCTAGATACAAAAAGCACTCAAGCCTTACTTTCAAGGAGTTATTTTCAAATAGAATTTAAGGTTGGTAGCTCTGAGCCAACTCTTATTTATTCCCAAAACAGCATAAGTCAATCTTTACTGCCCTATTTTTTTAACTGAAATTGTGAAGATGCACCCAAAAAAGGAGAACCTTATTTTATGACACACGAAAGTAGACTTTTTCTTGCAATTTGTGTAAAATCACCCTATCTGGCCAAATAATTATGAGTCAAAAGATATTCTATATGTTGCTAGCATTAATTGTTAGCGCAAACCTATTTAGTAGAACTTGGCATTTATAAATTAGTACTAGCCAAGTAAAAGATAAAAGCTTATGAATATAGCTAACTTAAAACCAACGAATAGTGTTAAAACCATACATAGGTGATGCTTAGAAAAAGCAAGCTATTGAAAGATTCCCACCAGAATTCTGTAAATCCAAGCCAAATAACAGAGGCAAAGTTAATACACAAATGTAAACCGAATTACACGCTAAATATCATTATTTTGCATTACCACTTGATATATTGTTGCTAATGGAGCCATATACATTGCAGGATAGCATCAAAATTAGGAGACACAATAAAAAATTGATTTCTGTATTTCAATGTAGTAACATCATAATAATACCAACAAAAGCTACAGTAATATATTCATCAAAATTGTTAACCACTCAACTAGCACTAACTTTAAACCAACAGAAAAACTGCAGAATGGCCCATAAAAACAAGCCAGAAATTATTTTTATTCTTATTTCTAAAGCAGGTCAACTGAAATAAAAATAGGAGTGGTGATGAATAATCAGCTCTCATCCTCCCTTCCTGCTATTCAGGGGGCAGAAATAACTCTGATAGAACCATTGATGAAGAAGAAAATGAAAAAAACCAAACTCCTCTTTCAGCACTTCTCCCCAATTTCCAGTTTTTGAATTTTCCTAAATGTGGTTTGGTTTGAAGATAAAGCAACTAACTGATCTCTGGAGTCTTTACATTTGGAAATTAACTCTCAAGCCTATGTTTATACACATTTTTTGTTATTGGCTGTGGCTGTTTCTCAGTAGGTATATAATGTCCTGCTCAGTACATACACAGGCTAAATAAATTACATGATTAAGAGAGGATTTAATAAATATTTTTTATATTTAATGAATAAAGCAATGCTTAATCTTTCCTCAAAATACACTAATATACAGATGAACTCAAAACTGTCAATTATAGAAAATCTATTTTCCTATGTAATTTGAATGATCTCCCTAATGTCATGAATCCTAGCCTCTTAATTCATTATTATTCTTACATTTTTACCTGTTATATTTTTAATACAGATAAAATAAAGATTAGTCAACATATTTTTAAATGCTTTCCTAGATATCCCTAGAAATATATCCAAATTTAAAATATTGCATTATTGTCATTATATTGATTTCTGCTTTCAGGATTTAAAAGGGTAATTTGATAAAAGGGGAAAAATTGATAAATTTCCAACATTTTGCAATGTTGTATTCTTTTGTTTGTCCTAAAACCACACATACATACAAATAAACTTTGTAGGACCCATAAGAAATCAATGTTTTCAAACTACTCTGATGGACAAATATGGATTCTAGAATTAGTGAGGGGGGAAATTAATGTACTTGTATTTCATACAGGAATTTAACAATTTACTTGGCAACATAAAGATGAACTTAATTACTGCATGAGCTTAGACAATCTACACAGTAGACCCTAAAGAGCCTCAGCATTATATCACCATGGTGTCAGATCATGTAAATGAAAATAAAAAATATCTAGATCTATATTCAAATATTTGAAAATGAGAAAAATAAAAATATTAAAAACTTTTAAACCTGATCATACCTTAAAAGTCACACATTATGCAAATTTTGTATTAAATAAATATAATTACATTATTTATTAATTTTTATTTTATTTTATTAATTTTATTAATGTTTATTATAATGTAAAATGTTACAACTAAATAGCATAATATTAAATAACAACTGTAATGGTTAAACATTTTGTTAACATAGAAAATACCTATGTTTTAAAAGCAACATACAAAGTCAAATATGATCTCAACTTCACTAAACAATGTGTATAGAAAGTGAGCAATTCAACAAAAACTTTAATTATCTGTGGATGTGAAATATTCACTTTTTGTGTTTTTAAGGGTTTCTTTTTACATTGAGCAAAAGGAACTAAATATTATGAGGTTTTCTATATCGCACAGTATATATAAAATTAATCCAGACAAAGTTTTCCCTAACTCTTTGTTAACCTTTACTTCTGTGTGCTCCCTGATTATTCCCAAGCTGACAGGAACACATTCTATATTTTCATGGATAAATTATAATCACCTTTGTAGCAGCTGGATCCCACCATTTTAAGCAGATGGAAAATTAGTCCATCTGTTTCCTATTGGTGAATTGCTTAAAGAAAATGGTAAAAAGAAAAAGTACGTACTCTAAGTCTACATGTAGAGAAGAATTCAGTTTTATGTCATGATTTCAGATAGTATTAGTGATGATCCTACCCTCTCAAAAATATTTCCAGCAATTGGAACAATTCTTTAAATTCCGCCATTAGTGATGTGTTTCTTTGATACAAATCTCTCTCCTTTAAACAAAAAAGATCTTTAGAAGCAGCTAATACATTTAAATTTCATAAGTCATTTCTAAGAGTAAGAATAGAGTGAATTTAATGTTCAAAATTCTGCCTGAGAACACGTTGTGAAAAGGAGCAGAACAGAGTTAACACGAGAGCATCCTCTGTGCAGGAAACAGAAGTCAAAGCAGCCTAGTTAATGGGAAAGATGAAGCCTGGAAGAAGAGGTGGGAATAATGAAGAGGATCTCTTCCATATATTCATCTTTGTGAATTACATATCCTGAAAATAGATGATACTCAGTTGTCTTTCAATGACAGGAATTCATGCATGAAGATATTCTTAATTTTCAGTTGATACTAAGATGTATTTTATAAGCTTTGCTTGGATATACTTATGAATTGGGGGATCTGAATTGGAGGTAATGTGAAAGCATCCTAGAGGAAGACCAGAATAGCTATAAATTAATATTTTGAAACAGCGGTTTTAAGGCTCCAGGGTACAGAAAATCTTTGAAGCCCTGTAGCAGAAGATTGGGAGAAGCTTTCCAAATACAAATGAAATAATTCATTAAAATTCACAACTGCCTTACAATACATTTACTTTTAATTGGGATCCCAACTTAAAAGCACCATGTCTCATTCTGCCTGTATTATAGTAAAGGCATGTTGGTATTCAATTAATATTAAATAATAATTAAAGGCTTGATTCTATAGCTATTCAGAATTAAACTATTTTTTCAAAAGACCAGAGGCCCCATAAAAGCAGTTATGGTGTTAACTCTGGCAAGAAATACTTCTGTTAATTTCAATGTAACCACTGAGTTATAGTTATATTTGTTTTCATTCTTGTTTTCCAGAATATTCTCTTTCTCTCTCTCTCACACACACACACACACTTTAAAAACAAGGAAATCTTAAGTGATTTATACACATCTTCCTCTTGATCAATTTTGCACATACTAGCACATTTCCAATTAGCACCATGAATAAGGTTTTGACTGGTTTTAAACCTCCAATTGTAATTCCACCTGGGATTCCACACATAGATTTACCTATTTACCCATCAAAACCACACTTACAGCTGCAAAGCACAATAAAATGGGATTTGAGAGACCAAAGCAGATATTCTTCTTTGAATTTGATTCATTATAATTTCTTTATAATACACTTGCAAAACGAAACCATATCTAGAATAATTTGGCCGAAGAAGAGGAAAGAAAATCAATTTGTCTTCCTTGTATGCTTACCACAGTTGCTTCAAAGATCATAAAAACACACACTAATACTGATGTATAGTTTATGCATTTCCCAGCTCAACTTTACATGAGCCAAGTTTCTACATTACTCTGCTTATAGTCCTGCAACAGGTACAGAAATGGGCGCCACTTTAGGAGAGAAGCTACATGGGGAAGGAAACATGCGTTTTGAAGTTTTAGTTTACTTCTGATCCAAGCAATAGGTAATATATATCCAATGCTTACCATGTGCCAAACATCGTGCTAAGATCATTAATTGCTGTATCTCCCAATTTAGGAACTACTGTCAAGTTAATTTTACAGGTGAGGATACTAAGGCACTTAAAATTTAAGTACATGGCCCCAAATGACGCAACTCATAAAAACTCATCAGTTTTCAAAACCAGGCAGTCTACCACCACAGCCCACATGCTTACAGCATGCCTCAAAGAGGGCTAAACGGAGTAGCATGCTCAATCCCCCTTATTTCAGTGATTTTGTTTTCAGATTTCACAGTGCCAAGAGCACTAGTATTTGGTAAATACTTGTTGGATAAATTCCCACTAACAGGTGTGCTATCATTTTTTGCAGTCTAATATTTGAAGAATTCAGTTTTCCTAAAAACAAAAAAAAAACCAAAGGAGAATCTGTCTTCTCAATCAAATGGAGAACATTTTTGTAAAACACTTTAATCCAAGTTTCTTTTCCATTATATAATAATCAAAATAATAAATGGATAATTCTGCATATTTTTTGTAGCACTGTGGCCCAGACAAAATTTCAATCAAATGGTATTAATATTATAATGAATTTTGACATAAATATTTTTGTAAAATATGACTTGATAGACAAATCATTTAGAGGGTAAAACAACATGATCTCAAATAATAATGGTATAACTGGTGTGCAGACACACTAAATCTGACAGTTGTATACCTGGACACGGATGATTTCTCTACATATTAAACAAGGAGAAAAAATTCTTCTTATTAAGAATGGCAGGTACAACACCACCAAGTGGCTTTTGGGGGAAAAAAAGCCATTTCCTAAGATAGAGGCCTACATTAATACCTGACTGCTTTTGATTTAAGTGGCAAAGAAGCCATTTTCTTATGATTATTCAGGAGACTAATGATCATGAATACAGCATTAATCTGGCCTAGAGAACATATTTCGGAATATTTTTTGGTCCTGGTACAACTAGATTAAAAGGAAATTTGACAACATTCATCAACAGACAGATTTTCAAATACTTTGATCCAATGATTCTGCTTGTGGGAAATTATCCTTAGAAAATTAACAGAGATATTTAACAGCTATGTGTTCAAGGATATTCATCAAAATCTTATTTATAATAGTAATAATTTGTCAAAGATAAAAATATCCAGCATATATACATATTTCCAGATATATAGGAGAGGTTAAATAAGGTATGTGCATCCACCAAATGAATTATTAGATAATAGTTAAAATTATATTCCTAAAGAATATTCAATAGCCTAAGAAAATTGCATATATATAGCATTTATATATTAAAAACATAAATTATCTGTTGATTTTAACAATAGGTGATTCTGGTCATTTTTCTTTATAACTTTTATATTTTTTCAAATATTCTACTTTTACTATGAAGTTCCATTACAATGATAAAAAATTAAATGTTATTAAATTTATGAGATCCAATAAAAATGTAAGAGAATGAGATACATCAAAGATTGATATCTAACAAATTGTGTATTACTTCTGAATAATATACTTGCTTAATATAGCTCTAAGGTAATTCATGGTTATAGCAGACAAAAAAAAATCTAAGGTCATCGCAACTTCATAAATGTGGATTCCAGGACATTTTACGTTTAATTGCATTATAAATTGCTGAATTGATTTAACATTTTATTCTAAAGGCCTACTCCAAATATCATACCAAAATATGATTTATAAAATGTTATGGTATCAGTTTACATTAAAATAAATGTAATTACATTAAATAGCTCCTTTTATAAAGATTTTATTTATTTATTTCCCCCCAAAGTCCCAGTAGATAGTTGTATGTCATAGCTGCACATCCTTCTAGTTGCTATATGTGGGACGTGGCCTCAGCATGGCCGGAGAAGCGGTGCGCGCCCGGGGTTCCTAACCCGGGCCACCAGCAGCGGAGCGCGCGCACTTAACCGCTAAGCCACAGGGCCGGCCCTAAATAGCTCCTTTTAAATGTACATAATGAAAAACCTTTAAATTTTTCTATCACGGGCCAGTTGCTCCCCAGGGAATCACTTCCTTCATTTTCAAATTTTGGTTTTGAAAATTTATAGTGGTACAATGCCAACTTGTACTTTTTCATGAATCACAAACTATGTCTGGCACTTCTTAGGTACATCCTAACAATAGCAGGAGTTTAGGAGATGACATGCTGAAGAAAAACGGGAGGGTAAAGAAAGGCTTTTCCAACACCAGACAAGAAGACTTGAGGGCTGTGCAGCCATGAAGAGGGCTATGTTCACCGGGAGCCCTGGACTGGATATGCAAAGAACAAAACTGAACTGCTCAAACTAGTTCCTCTTAAGGTCCCTGAAGCCCCAATAAAGAGCTGGGAGAAACAATCCTCTTCCCTTTTAACCCAATACCTTGTCCACTCTATTGTTTCAATTCTTGAAGTTTCCAAATCTATGTCAGCAGACGAGTATATTCAAGTGCTGGTGGGTTAACCCCACGAGTATACTCCACAAGCGCTCACTCTACACACCTCTCACCGATTCATCATTTTTCTCCCACACTGAATACAGACCTCGTCATGGCTCCTCCCTCTCTCATCCTCAGCTTTCCTTGGTCAGTACTATCTGCAGCTCCTGCCTCATGAATCTCTCGGGTCCTTCTTCTCATTTCCATTATCACTGACACTGCCTGAGTGGAGATGTACTTCCTCAGCACAGAGAAAGTATGTTGCCTCCCTCAAAAGTTCTTTCCCTATCTTATCTCACTCTCCTCGTGGCTATTCTCCACAATGCTGACAAGATAAACTTTGAAAAATCAAAAGTGATCATAAAAATCCCTAGTGAAAAATTCTTCAATATCACTCCAATTTCTTCAGGATAAAATCCAAAATCCATATTATAATTTATAAGCCCTTTCAGTAGACGTGGATTACACACTAAGAGACCAAGCGTGTGTGAGAAAATGAGTCAAGTTCAGCTTTGAGTAACCTGTCTAAAATTCTGCAACCAAAATCTGGAAAAGATCTACCCCTCATTTAAGTATATATGTAAGTTTTATGTTTTATTTAAAGGCTAGTATTATTTTTATTTTGGATTACATATTCATGGTGGGGAGATTTAGAAGTGCTAAAGCCTTCTGAATTGTCTAAATTCCGCTCTGCCATTTTTGAAGTGACTTTTTCTATCTCACCAGCTTTATCTCTCCACTTCTACAGCCTGGCAACCCTTCTCCAGTCTTTCTAAAATACTTTCATATTCCAGAACATATTGTGCTCTCTCATGCCTCTATAGCTTTGTACTTTTTTTCACCTGAGTGAAATTGTGGTCTCTTTCTTCTTCTGGGAGAAATATCTATGAACTCATTAACCCCATTTCAGCTGTCACCTTTCCAGAAAAGCTCCCTTGGCTCAGTCCTCAAACCACACACTATTATGGATAATGCTCCACATTCATTTTCTGCCATACAAAGTGTGCTAATCACAAGCCCAGTATTTGTCAAACTCTCTACTCAATATCTGATATATCTGTCACTTACTTGAAAGAAGGATGTGATATGGTTGACTACAAAACCCAGTGCAATTACCACCGGCAGGAGCAGGCAGAAAGACAGGCAGGACAGGCAGCTTCAGCACGAATGACCTGAGGTCACTAAGGTAAAACATGGTGTGCCATGGTACCACATCATGTCAGTCATCCACCCTGGCTCTCCCCAAGTCCCCTTAGCCTTTTGAATCACCTACTCTATGTTTGTCAAGACTACCCAGTAAGGAGACTTCACTCTCAATTCAGTAATTCTTTCAGTTCATGAATATCGAGTAGTTTGTGTTCATGTAAAATGTGCAACCAACTTTCTCAAATTAACAAAGAATGTAAGTAGAAGTCAATTTTAACTTTTTAAAACAATTTTAAAATTTAACAATTTTAACTTTCACTCAGAAAGCCATAGATACTATCTATATAAAATAATGTGATTTATTGGTTGACGTGTGCTGAAGACATAAAGATTTCAAAATACATACAGCTAGAAATCCAGGAAGCAGAAAAGTAAAGGAAAGGTGACTTTATTTGTCCCTTCATGAAAACATAAATTTAATCCCCCTCAAACAATTCACCAATTAGGAAGCTACTAGTCTGACTGCATTCCAAAAAGTTTTCAACCAACAAGAAGCACTCTGCATTCATATAAAATACAATCAGCTTCATATCAGGAGTTCTGAATAATCTGTGTGAACTGGGCATGACGTTTAAACTCTGTGAGTCTCAGCTTCCTCAGTATTAAATGAACTTGCCTTTCATTAAGGTCCTTTCCCAGATCTAAAATCTCATAATTTAATAATACACAAAGCTATGTGATGGGTACAAAGGGAAGGAACCAAAAAAAACCTACAAATTGACTATTATTTTCACTTTTAAGACTAAAATATTCTGAAAGCTATTTTAAAAATTAACATATTTTCTGGTGAACTTAGAACTGGAACTTGGTTATCTTTTCAGTGAAATTTCCTTTTTTTTTCTTCCAAATAAATAAATGATAGTTGTCTAACCTTGTGCTAAATGCAAAATATTATACTCTCCTATCATTGTCACCTTCCTACCACAGGAGTATTAGTGGGGTCACAGACAGATTTTAGTTTCTGGGCAATAAACTTATGTACAGAGTACTTTTTTGTACCAATTAGAGAAACAATCTGCATATAATGAAGTCCCTTGCCTAAATGATGTTTTGATGAACACTGAAATATGCTGATGCAAACAATCCGGTTTTAGTTTCTTAGAAAATAGTTGATTTTTTTTTTTGTATACAACTTGCCTCTCTGAAAAGAGTTCAAATATACGTGTACATACATGTAGTCCTCACCACTAAGCAATAATTTGTAGAATGAAGGCATTACAAAAAAAGAAAATGTTCATCTCTTTAATGCCAATCCACGTCCGAAAGCTAGTCAGTAACTTGCCAATTGAATATTAAAATGGAAAACAACACTCATTTCAAAGTACCTCAAAGGACTGATGAGACGAAAATAGAATCATATTCTATCTAGCCAATTGAAGAAAATGGACTTTTTTCCCCTAGTACTTTGCCACTTTTCTGAGGGCTTAGGAGGAATAAAACTCTGATTTTAAGAACTACTGAATAAGAATGGTGTAATCCCACAAGTAAGGACTGAAGTGATTACAAGAGCTAAAACCTCTAATCAGCCACCAATTTGTATGCGTTTTGCTAAACCATCTTGGGAAGGAATTGCTCCAAAATTTCCTCGCTTCATTTTTTTCCCACTTAATGACACAGATTTTGTACATTTGGATTTGCTTGTAACAAATATTCAAATGCTTCTGCATTTTGAAAAACAAGGCCAGAGCTTGAAAGAAAAATGTATGTTTCAATAATATAAGAAGTAAGGCCATTCAACTGTCCTACCAAGTCCTTTAAAAACATTCTACCAGGCATATTTTAATCACATGTCCTATTAAAACAAGTGCCTTTGGTTCAGTGAAGAAAACTTCAAAAAACTTAATTGATGGAAGTTTCTACCTGCCATAAATAAAAATCACTCTGGAGTTGTCACTTAAATTGAAAACAAGTAATATGGAAATATCACTTCAAAATTACTTTTATTTCTTACCGGTTTGTTAAAAGTATGCCTGTTTCTCACCTGAATTTAATATGACTATTTAACGTTACATTTGGATAAAGAAAAAAAAGCAGCACATTCATTTTAAAATTTTTAACTCAGAAAACTTGGATGCAATATGTGGAAAGCACTAAATCAGGAACAACTTAGGATGCCCCAGAGTTGGCAGCTGCTCATAGAATATGATTTGTGAGTCACCACAGGGGCCTCATGAACAAAATGTCCTCTTCACTCTCTGCCATTAGAATCCTGAAAGCTTTTCAATCTTTAGAGATTCTCACCTAAACTTGAACCCACTGGAAGATAAACAAACTTAAGCCATTATCCCTAATTCACATATAGCTTGGAGTTGGCAATCACTTGAGAACACGGACTCATGAGGCTGGGCAAAAATAGACGGAGGGAATGAGGACAAGGAGAAGCCCAGAAAAAGGGACAAGAGGTGATATCAAACATAGAATTTATCTATTTTATCACTTAGCCTGGGACCAGCCCCAAAAGTTAATTCCCAAATCTACTGACAGAATCAAAGTAAACGCAGGAAACATTCTTAGGCTAACATTCCGGATGCTCTGATACAATTCCAATCAAACATGGAACTGCTCTCCATTTCTGTAACTTGTCATTTCAAGGATGTTACATGAATGGAATCACACAGTATGCAACCTTTTGGGATTGGTTTTTTCACTCAGCATAATCCTCTGGAGATTCATTCAGGGTGTTGTGCGAATCAATAGTTTGTCATTTTGTTGTCATTATTTTCTGTTATTCCATGGTACAGATGTACTAGTTTGTTTAACCATTCATCCATTGAAGGGCATCTGGGTTGTTTCCAGTTTTTGGCTATTATGAAAAAAGCTGCTATAAACATTTGTGTACAGATATTTGTCTGAATATAAGTCTTTATTTTTCTGGAGTGAGTGCCCAGGAGTGCAATCGTTGGGTTATATAGTAGTTACATGTTTAGTTTTTTAAGAAACCATCAAGCTTTTTTTAGATGGTATGCTTCTTTTTATATATTGCTGAATTCTCTTTGCTAATATATTAAGGATTTTAGTGTCTACATTGATGAGGTATATCGGTCTCTAATTTTATTTTCTTGTACTGTGTTTGTTTTGTTTTGGCATCAAGGTAATGCTAACTTCACAAAATGAATTGGGAAACGCTCTCTCCTCTTCTATTTTCGGGAAAAGATTGTGTAGAATTGGTGTTAATTCTTCTTCAAGTTCTCCAGAGAAACCATCTGGACTTGGAGATTTCCTTTTTGGGAGTTTTAAAATTACAAATGCAATTCTTTAATAGTTATCGAACTACTAAAATTCTCTACTTCATATTGAATGAGTTATGGTAGTTTGTGTATTTTAAGGAATTATTCTACTCTGTTGAAGTTGCCAAATTTATGTGTGTAGAGGTGCCTGTAGCATTTCCTTATTATCTTTTTGATGTCTGCAGGGTCTGCATTGATATCCCTGTTTCATCAGCACTACTGGCAATTTGTGTCTTCCCTCTTTTCTTTCGTCAGTCTTGCTAAGGGTTTGTCAATTTTGTTGAACTTTTCAAAGACCCAGCCCTTGGTTTCATTTTCTCTGTTTTTTTGTTTTGTTTTGTTTTCAATTTCATTGATTTTGCTCTTTATTATTTCTTTCCTGCTTCTTGTTTTGGGTGTATTTTGTTCTGTTTTTCTAGGTTCTTGAGCTTAGATTACTCATTTGAGATTTTTCCTCTTTTCTAGTGTACACATTTAGTGCTATTCATTTCTCTATCAGCACTGCCTTATGTGAGTCCCACAATTGTTCATATGTTGTATTTTCACATTCATTCAGTTCAATGTATTTTTTTTAGTTTCCACTTTGACTCATGGATGATCAGATGAGTACTGTTTAGTTTCAAAGTGTTTGGAGACGTTTTTCTTATCTTTTTGGTACTAATTGCTAATTTGTTTCCATGTGGTTGGAGAAAACACTCTAAATAATTTAAATTCTTCTAAATTTGTTGAGGTTTGTTTTATGACCCATGATATGGTATATCTTAGAATATGTTTCCTTGCCACTTGAAATGAATGCAGATTCTTTTGTTGTCAAATGGACTGTTTTATAAATGTCTATTAGATTCTGGTTATAAAATCCACAAATAAAATCTTGCTCTCCATAAACAATGCATACCCATTCATTAAATGCAGGGGCTCTACATCACTTCCATCACAGAGACATCTGTTTTTTAAAAGAAAAATTAATGGTATTGAATACATCTTAAATTAAACTTCCTAACTCTGTCCTCTCAGACTTTTACACATTATTAATATGTGAAAAGACTATGATTCACACTTGATACATTTTAGAGTGCTTTCCTGTATAGTAACTAATGTGATCCTCACACTGCCCCTTCTGGAATGTTTGCTGGATATGATTAACAATTCCATTTTTGCTGATGATTAAACTAATGCAAAACCTATGTTTTAAAACCCAAGTTCACATTCTACACTGCAGAAATTTAGTTGCTATCGAGTTAGTATAGCAGAGTGGTTCGATTTGAACCCTGGCTCTAACAACTACTAGTTGAGTGACCTGTACAAGTTAGTTAACAGTCTCTTAGTTTGCTCATCTTTAAAATGGGAATAATGATACTATGTACCTCAAAGGTTGTGTAAGAATTAAAGGATTTAATACAGGAGATAATTTAATACTAAGCTCTTTAAAGATTTCATACTAAGATTAGATTTAATACTAAGCTCTTTAAAAAGGGCTTAGAGAACAGTGCTGACACAGAATATGCATGCTACGTGTGTCAGCTAGGATTGTACATCGCCTATGATGGAAAAAAAGCAACATTGTCAATAAAATTTAGCATGTCAATATCCTCTCATTTGACTTACACTGTCCCTATTTTAAAGGTAATAAAGTAAACCAGGAAGGTAAACGAAATTAAATAAACTTAAAAGGTAAATGCAAAGGCCTGATCATTTTTGATATATGAAAAATATTCCTTTTTCATAGGTTAAAGCGCATACCCCTGTGGTTTTTCACTATCATGCTTTACAAACTGTGACCTAGAATATACACTGCTAAATTTACTCAAGTCTAAATAGCAGATTTCACTTTTTTATATTACACCCCTTTAAATCCCTTTAGAAAATTGTAAAATAGAGCAGTTTGTCCTTGTAAAGAAAAACAAAATATGCTTAGACTTCAACGAATAATAAGTCCAAGAGCACGATCATCTTTTGACAATTGGTCTGGCATAATAAGAAAAGTTGAACATCTTCACTACACATGCTATACTCCATAAGACATGGAAAAGACTCTTCTTTGTTTAACAAATAAAAATGATCTCCAAGGCTCTGACTACTCAAAGTTTTATGAATACAGGCATACCTTGGAGATATTGCAGGTTCAGTTCCAGACCACTGCGATAAAGCAAATATCACAATAAAGTGAGTCACATGAATTTTTCGATTTCCCAGTGCATATAAAAGTTATGTTTACACTATACTGTAGTCTATTTAGTATGCAATGGCATTATGTCTAATAAAACAATATATATACCTTAATTAAAAAATACTTTAGGGCCCAGCCCCATGGCCGAGTTGTTAAAGTTCTGCATGCTCTGCTTAGCGGCCCAGGTTCACAGGTTCGGATTCCAGGCACGGACCTACTCCATTCACCAGCCATGCTGTGGCAGTGTCCCACATACAAAGTAGAGAAAGATTGGCACAGATGATAGCTCAGGACTAATCATAATCCAGCAAAAAAAAAAGGAGGATTGGCAACAGATATTAGCTCAGGGTGAATATTCCTCAGCAAAAAAAAATAAAATACTTTATTGCTAAAAAATGCTAACCACCATCTGAGCCTTCAGTGAGTCGTAATCATCTTGCTGGTGGAGGGTCTTGTAGAAAATGCGCTATTGGCGCCAGCCCTGTGGCGTAGCAGTGAAGTGCACGCACTCCGCTGCTGGCGGCCCGGGTTGGTATCCCAGGTGCGCACCGAGGCACTGCTTGTTAAGCCATGCTGTGGCGGCGTCCCATATAAGGTGGAGGAAGATGGGCACAGATGTTAGCCCAGGACCAGTCTTCCTCAGCAAAAAAAGAGGAGGATTGGCATGGATTTTAGCTCAGGGCTGATCTTTCTCACAAAAAAAATTAAAAAAATAAAAAGAAAAGAAAAAAGAAAATGCGCTATCTGTGAAGTGCAATAAAGCAAAGCACAATAAAACAAGATATGCCTGTATATTTTCCCCCAATTTCAGTATTTATAATAAATTATACCTGGATTAATATTCTTTGCTGATAAAATCATAATATGAAAAAGATAAAATATCAAAAAAAATTCTTCTAAATTGCCTGATATTTTCACATTGTTATTAGAGAAATGAATGACAGTATTTATATAAGTAAATACAAGTCAGACAGGTTAGGTTTATTCATCTAAAGGAAATGTCTTTCAATGTACCTTATACACATATCAGAAATGTCATTCTAATGTCAGGGGGGTTACTGACATGCCATGACCTGGAGTGCTTAGAGGATCAAAGCTTCTCCTGTTTACTAATGTAATAATTAAGATAATCAGAATAAAGACCATTAATATGCATGCCAGAAAGTAAATTTTTTACAAACTGATTTCTAATTTGGGAAAGAAATACCATCCTTTTTGGTAAATATTGCAGAGTTAGCATAGAAGTTACCGTCTATATTTCAGATGCATCACATACAACCATATCTACCAACGTGCTGGTAATAATCAAGTAACTAAAATAGAAATTAATTAAGCATCTGCTACACATAAGTCTTTGTGTTGGACACCAAGGGAGAACAAAATTCTTGCTTTCAAAGTTTACAGCCTAGCTAAAGTGACAACTGTATGTCATAATAGTGAATCTTAAATTTTACGTATCTGTAGAACACCTTGGAATATTAGAATTTTGGATGGCATATGTAAAGGAAATAAATGATTCAAAATAACACTAGTCATATCAGTAACAGTCCTAAACAATCACTCCTATTGTATGCCTTAGTATATGTCCATAAGAGCGTCTGCGTGTCTTACACACTTCTCTCCATGATCAACCTTCAGCATTCTCTTACCGAGAATAGTTACCTTCCCTGAACAAGTTCTGCTCTATACTCAAGAGGAAACATTGTCTCATGTCCCAGTAAACATGTGATCTTCTTTTGTTGCTGACTTGATGTTAGGCTATGTTTCTTGGGTGACACGGATCATAGGAGACCAGTAAAGGAAAAGGCAATGATAAGCTGTGCCAGTCAGCAACTATGCCACAAAAGAAGAGGGATTCAAATTGGGTCTTGAAAGATAAATAGAATTTGGACAGGAGAGAAGAGATTTCATCAAGAGAAGTGTGAACAAATGCCTTGGGGTTGGAAAGCAGAGGACATATATGAAAGCCAATGAAGTATACCTGGAAGGTTGGGGTGGTAAATTTGATAAGTTGAATGGCTTACAAAAATGCTAAGTATATAAATTAAATACAAATTTAAAATATCAGGCAAAGGAATTTCTAATCTCTCTTATAGACAAAGGAAAGCCACCGAACAATCACTAGCAATGCTTTGTTCTGATGGCAACATAATGAAGGAAAGGTGGGAGGAGCGGTAGAGGTACAGAGAAAAAGACACTGTGTACAAGAAACTCGGCCGGAGCTGAGAAGGCTCCAAACAAGGATTATGAAAGGAAAAAAAAAATTGGATTAAAAATATAAAAGAAGCAAACAATATGATGTGGCTTATAGGATACAGAATTTTTTTTACTAACTTTCTTTTTCTATTAATATTTATTTATTTTCTAGCTTTATTGAGGTATAATTAACAAATAAAAATTGTGTGTTTTTAAAGTGTTCCACATGATGATAAACACATGGAATCTAAAAAAGTTAGACTCACAGAAGCAGAGAGGAGAATGGTGGTTACTCTCTTTCTTGATGTATAACATACTTGCAAAGCTGCTAGGATTACATACACTTGAGGCATATATTGATCTAAATCTAGATCTAGAAAATGATACACTCTCCATAAAGCACTCCTTACAATCCTTCTATTATTGTCATTAAATTCATAAATTGGTAGAGAAAATACTGGAAGCATCAACATACTAAAGTCATTTTGAGGAAGTCTGAAAGAAAGTATACTATCTTTTTCAAGCTACTCATACAACAAACACTAGACTATAATCTACTACACTTATTATATTAAATAATGTTGTTTGTTTACTTTATTTATTTGTAAATAACAGAACTTGTGCCAACAATGTTGCTCAACTAAAGAATAATACAATTGGTATACAGGTTATGTTATATATGAGAAATTCATGTATTCTAAATATTGGAATTAGTCTAAAACAACAAAACAACACATACACACAGACATACAAATATACATAAATTTTACTCACCAAATTTTATAATAGTTTTAAATCCTCTTTTTACCAAAAGCACAAAATGTTTGGATAATTTTTTGAACATAAGAAAATATTTTTCCATTTGTAGAAATGTTAACAAATAGCATTTTAGCATTTATTTATAGTTATTTTTTATAGTCCTTTATTAAACAGAGTAACAATAGATTCTTCTAGTTACTAAAATTAATTAGTGTAATATCTCTTTTTATTTCTTGGTTAAATATAAGCATTATCTTTATATTGCAAAAGGGGAACTCAATCAATATCAAACACTCATTGAAATTAAGTACACACAAAATTTTACAAAAAAAAAAAAAAGAAAACAGAGAAAGACTTAGTCTGTATTAAAGTTCTATTATATATTGTACATAGGAACGGATATAAAGCCCATTTTAGATATATCTTCAATCTGCTAAGGATAAGCAATAGAAAGAACATACCACCATAGACTAAATAAATCTGCATTGTCAGTGATTTACCTAACTAGTAATTCTATTTAGTTGGATATTCACTGTTAACGGAAAAGAATTTCAAACAAAATAAAGAATAACACTGGATAGAATAATATAATTAATAGAAAATAAACCAAGTATTTTCACCAAACAAACTGACTTAATTTTGCTAAAATTACTTTCTTGGGCTTCATTTCTTTGGGCATAGCTTTAAAATCATTATTGTCTTATCTGTTTTTATGCCTCAAGGCAAGATTAAGGCAAAGACTCTCTTGCTCTTGAGCCTAAGGCTGTAAAATGCTGGTGTTTTCTTCCTCAACATAACTGGGAAGTAGTAAGGGTATAAAATGGATGAACAGCTATGGAACAATCTGACAGATGGACTCTGAAAATAAAGTGTGTATGGTTACTAGAATGCCTCCCAAGACCATGAGCATGTATCCTGTGAGCTTTCCCTTTTGCACCATAACCCCACTTACTTTGGGATGGATTTCACATGCCCCATGCCTTTCTAACTCTAGCTTTGAACTTTAGCTCATCCTTTGCCAGAGCAAACTTTGCTACAAGAATAGAAGGCAGGAGTAATCATACAGAAACTTTACCATAACCACAAGAAAAAGAAACAGTCTCCAGTGTTCTATAGGATTCAAAGAGAATCAAAGAACAATGTCCTTTCTAATTTGGATGTCTGGAGAGTAGGGCCATATGTGACCAATACAGCTAATTAAAGGAGGAACACAGGCAGATCATTAAATAGGTATCACAATTTGACCTTAAGATAATCTTGAGATCAAGATAGGGCCTCCTTCATTTCCAACCATCTACACTCTTCAGATTTCCACTCTGAAGGAACAAGGAACACAATAACAGAAGATAAGATTAAATGTTGGACTAGTTGATCTAAGATCCTTCTATTTCTCAGTATCATGGTTTACAATTAAGACTACTCAATAGCAATTGTGTTGAGGTTTCACTGTCCAACAATGGACAACTGACTTAACTCTGCAGTGTTGATAAGAAATAGTAAGCAGCTGGAAGTTTTTAAAAAGGGTATCTAGATCATTCTGAGACATTCTTTCTTCTTTGACTGTACAACTAAAATTGACACAATAATGTTAAAAGGTTCTCTTTCCAAAGCGAGAGAAAAATCTCAGTTTTTATTTTAATTAATCCCTCCAACCTCTTTCTTTTTTTTCTACTTGAATACTCTATACATCATACACTTATATTCCCTGTGGCAAGGAGACTGGAGGATATTTGACCAGTGTTTACAATACCGGGCATCCAAAGCAGTTGCCTGAGGTTCAATGCAAATGAGCCCAGAAGGGGAGGGATGAGGACACTGGGGTTGTATTCATGCGTATTAACACCACAGTGTGAGTTTATTTCAACAACATGAACTGAGTGTCCATGCTTTAAGAAATAAGTCTACTCTGTTCTGCACAAGATGAAAAAAGGAAAGAATGTCAAGGTTCTTACCCCTACAGAGTTTATATTCTGGTAGGAGAGAGCCTATTGAATGGTAGGATGTAAGAATGTCACCAAAGCAGAATTTAGAAAAATAAGTCAGTCAGGTGTGGTTACAGACACACAGTGAGGCTACGATGAAGCTATATTTAGACTTTAATGCTAGACTCAGAAGTTACTTGAGATCCCCTTCCTCTCCTCTACTCCACAAGACAGACATAACTATATTAACTATAGTTAACAGACATAACTAACATGTAACTATATTACATGCAATATAGTTTCAATATTAAACATTCTATTATCATTTATTTTAATAAAGTAATAAACATTCTTTTGTAGAGTATCACGATTTTTGCTTGATTGTGTGGCCAAGAAAGTGGAAAAGTAGGAGAAAGATATGCTTTTTATAAGCATTTAGACCAAAGTCTAGATCAAAGCATTTAGATCAAATTTCCATTTAGACCAAAAATCCATTTTTAAAATTCAGAACCATCATCGTTCTTCTGTTTCTGAGCTGACTGACATCTCTGTTCTAGACTTGAACAGAATTTTGTAATGGAGGGAGTATATCAGGTATGAGGGTACATCAGAGATTAAATTTGTATACGTGGTCAAGGAAGAATTAAGTTTCTCAAGGGTGCACCTTATAGAATTAAATATAAGTTTCCACAATAAATGTGAAAAAGCCCATCTTGAAAATGTAATCAAGTCATTGGTGCAGCACAGACAGCATTAGAGGGCTCAGAAGAGAGAAAAGTTGGCATCTGTGCTTGGCCCATATGTTACTTCCTAAAAGGAACCTGGATACTATCTGTCTCATCCCCGGCATTAATCTCAGGGTATATTTTGTTACTACACAAGACTCTCAGCATTATTCTTTCTTATTATAGGATTATAAATTTAGCCTCCCCCATTTATAACAATATATACATCAGTCCCATTTTTGAGGAGTCATAATGTTCAAGAATTTTCTCTAGAGTTAAGAACAAATTTTCTTTTAAAAATTTTTTCAGATAAAATATACCAAAACTACAGTCTACTTTGCTTTGCACTCAAGAAATAAAGGCTAGTTTAAAATAACAATATGTAAATATCTATTAGTGATATATTGACTTTTACATGAGATATTCTATCTAAAACCTACACATGAAATTAATACAGGACGAAATACAACCTTAGGAATTAAAGTATATTAGAATATGGAACAATGGCTCTTTTCTTTTTTTTGTGAGGAAGATTAGCCCTGAGCTAACATCCGTTGCCAATCCTCCTCTTTTTGCTGAGGAAGATTGACCCTGGGCTAACATCCATTCCCATCTTCCTCTACGTTATATGGGATGCTGCCACAGCATGGCTTGACAAGCAGTGTGTCGTTCTGCGCCTGGGGTCCAAACCTGTGAAGCCCAGGCTGCCGAAGTAGAGCGCACGAACTTAACTGTTACACCACCAGGCCAGCCCCTCTTTTTTTTAGGTCTCAGGAAAAAAAATATTACTTTGCCAATGTATCTAATCTGCAAAACAACAAAAAACACTCTTTATTCTTAATTCTTTGAACTGTGAAATGTGAATAAGACAGTAAAAGTAAATCTTATATATGCTAAAGCTCAATCAACTTCAGCATGGACTAAAATAAAAGAATGTAATAACAATAAATAAATGTAATAGATAAGTAAATAAATAAATGAATCTATTTACAGATATTACCTAATGTATCTTTGGGTAACCAAGCTACTAGGTATGATGGTTATAGATTCAAAAATGCCTTTAGGATCAGACTTATCAACCACTGGAATTACTTACAAATCTTATGATCTTGAACAAATAAGAAGCAAATATTTACCTACATGATTGAAAAAAATAATTTGTATGAAAATTTATTAATATCCCAAACCCCATCCACCCACCCACTCAAAGCAAATTAAACGAGTGACTTGGCTCAGAATCAAGTGCTGCATTTTATTTAAATGCTAGTTTCCTATCTTTTATATAACTCTCTCCCCTGCTTCATCGCCGACCGCCCCCCCCCCCCACCCAACACACACACAAATAGAACACAAAGTTAAGAAAATAAAAAAGATAGAGATTTTGGAATCAGAAAGATCTGGATTTGAACTGCACCTCTGGCACTTTGTGATATCAAGGAAGTTAATTAAAATCTCTGAATTTAGTTATTTGGTAGCTGAAATGGTAGAACTGAAATGGCAATACTCACCTTTATATCATTATCATAATTTAAATTATGCCTCCTAAAGTGACTGTCATAAAGTAAGCATACAATCAATATGTACAGAATAAATTTCTTATTGAAAACCATATAGATTAGTTGCTTATAAAACTCAGGAATTTTTTGTCTAGCTAAAATATTAGTTTTGCTTTCATAAATTAAAAAAAATTCTTATTTTTCAGCTCTCTTTGGTTTAACAGGTTTGGTATAGTGTAAATTATATCCACTTACAAATCTCTCCTCAACGTAACAGTTTATTTACTTGATGATTACTCTCCTCATTAAGAAATTCTAGAGACGTTAGTTAATCCACATGAAATAATAAGTCGTTCACGAGTGCTGTGCAATGTTAAACCAAATATCTTACTTAAATTTCCTTTAGAACTCTCTGAATCACATGGCAGGGAGAGTATATTTGTATACAAATAAAAGTTTAAATTGAAAACATAATTATCAACACAGACAAATCTACTAATTGGCACACTATTGATGAATGTTAGCTAACGTATGTGGAAGTGAAGAATAATTTGAATGATGTGTTTTACTTTTGGCACAAGAAACTGTGACATTTCAATGCGGCAATGGCTGAAATCTGTTGCTTCTAAGAATAAATCCTCTAAAATTAACTTTGCCAATCACGAGGCAATCCTACCTCACACTCCAGAAAATTCCAAATTTGTTTATTTTGGCTCATTCCCCTCAGAGCTATCCTGAAGCCTAACATTTCTTAGTAGACACCTAAGTGCTTCACTGATAAAAGCTTACCCTCAAATAAACCCATACTTTTTTTCTCAGAACATAATGTCACTACTTATTTTTTTGACTCAGAGCCAAAAGAACAGCGTGATTTTTTTTAATTTTTATTTTATTTTATTTTTTCCCCCAAAGCCCCAGTAGATAGTTGTATGTCATAGTTGCACATCCTTCTAGTTGCTGTATGTGGGACTCGGCCTCAGCATGGCAGGACAAGTGGCGCATTGGTGCGTGCCCGGGATCTGAACCCAGGCCGCCAGTAGCGGAGCCCGAGCACCTAACAGCTAAGCCACAGGCCGGCCCCTCATTATGATTTTTCTAATCATGCAAAATGAATGATTATTTATTTCTGATTATGCATTGTATAGCAGCTTCTGTAATTCACCTAAGTGGTGAGTGTGGCGTTTCTCTTGCAAAAGAAAAGATCTATTATTTCAACAAATCTTAGACATTTATTAATTTGCATACAAACAAAAGCATGTTTTATTTTCTTTGGCATGCTAAATGCCTCATAAATACAATAGTATGGAATTCATCAGTTGAATATGTCTATTAAAATCTACTTCTCCAATAAATCTGAAAACTTTATTATATTGAAATTTTTAAAAGGCGATAATTTGGAATATTGATTGGCTATCCTGAGAAAAACATACCAACAGGATCTTTCTAAACCTATGAACATTTCGCTATTTTTTTTTTACCATTGTTAAAAAAGCAATTTTTAACTTTGAGAAGATGCACTAACTCTAATCTATTTTAATAATACTAAACAAATTAATAAAAATAAAATTTTAAAGATATTTTTATGTTTGTCAGTTTAGGTCATTAAATCACAAAAATACCTTTTTAAAAGGAGACATTAAAATTTTGGAGAGAGATAAAAATGAAGCAAGAGGAAAATCTACCAATGAATAAAGATATAAGTTAAGAGTACATTAGACTTTGAAACAAACTAAATGTGCATCACCAAGAGAATGTATAAATTATATGGTACGTTCATAAAACATCCATACAATAAGCCAGCCTATACAACAGTTAAGATGAATGAACTAGAGATCCATGTATTCTCATGGATTAAAGTTCAAAACAATACTTTATATTGCTTATGAATATATATGTATAATAAGAATATAAAACCGTGTTTAGGGTGAAAAATACCAAATTTAGGATAGTAGTTTTCTCTGAGAAGTGAGGGAAGGAAATGGAATCAAAGAGGAGTACCTAGGGTGCTTCGCCTGTACCCATAATGATATATACCTAAAGCAAATAAAGCTACATATTAAGATTTGAGAAGAATTGATGAGGTGTTCATTACGTTATTCTCTTTGTACTTGAAATATTACCTAATTTGAAAATTATTTTTAAAATAATTGGTTTAACGACTATGATAAAATTAGCATAAGCAAGGAATTACAATGTGAAAGAGTAACTAAGTTGTGTCGAGATGTCTGAGGAGCCCAAGATATAAAGTTTTTGAGAATCACAACTCTGCCAAAACATAAGTTCTCAATGTATTTCCACCTGGACACATGCAACAAATGATATCCACATTCATGCTTTCATGGGGGTTCTAGAAACTACTTGTGGTGAAATTACTCATAATAGTAATTCACAACTGCCACAAATATGAAAGGGAGAGAAATAATCCTTTGCTCACTAGAAATGATAGGGAGCAAATTTAGTGGAATTTCTGCTGCTCTAGTTAATAACTATTTTTACTCATAAAATAAGCTTATCAGAAAACATGTCTATTAGAATAAGGAGGTAATTCAAGGGTAAACTTCAATCTGCACTAATTTACTTGTTTATGAAAGTTATTTACAAATATTAGTCCTTTATGATCTGGAGAGTGCCATCTCATGACACTTTTTTCTGGCTCTTTCTATTCAACATCACAATTCAGCATTCTCTAACACTCACAGCCTTTACATATGACATTCCTGCTGACTGAATTGCCCTTACAAATCCCTGTGTGGTGGGAACTTCTATCGTTAAAACATTAGTAATTTACTCCTATTGTTACTACATTTTTTTCTTAAGATTTATAGTACTAGTAATAACTTAATGACTAAGCAAAGTGGTTAGAACAGTTGCCAGAATATAAGAAGCATAATATAAAATTTACACACAAATCATTATGTATTCCAGTATTTATGAGACATACAATTATGAAAGTCTGACAATTGTCTCAATATATCCGTAGTTAACATAGAAAAGGAAGCCTGGAATTTTGTTTTTCAAAATGAGAATCTCAGCTAAATGCAAGTCAGTTTCTAACTTTACCAAACCATAATAAATATTTCATTGCAACATTCTTTCCCTCTTATCAAATTGCCATAGAAAAAAATAATGGTCACCGAAATTTCAAAATAATTTTAATTATGCTGTCATGCACAAGTCAAGAAAGATGAAATCACAAAATAAGCAACACCAAATGCAAGGAATCTTTCTTCACCGTCATTATTCATTATCAAGTCAGAAAACAGTTTATTGTATTAAGCTAATGCTACATGAATCTTTCCAAAAAGAAATCTCATTTTCTCCAAATAAGGATATTTGCCTACACTTAGTAGAAATAAAATTCCAACTTCAGGAATATCAATGCACTTTAGCACTGATGGATGCCAGAGACTCATCTAAGGGATGGTGGCCTCTGAGCCAAGATTATTTTTTAAAGTTGGAAATTGTTACTTCATTAAGTGGCACATTCAGAGTCTCCTGACTTCAAAGCCTTTTGTTCACTCAAACACAAACTTAAGGAAACCTAGTAACAGTACAGGAAATCTGAAAAAGAACAATACTATTCTATTTCAATTTATCTGGAAATAAGTTAATGTGAGTTTTAGGAAGATAAAAGAAAGACATGAAATAATAAGAATTATTGTTTGATCATATTTGTATATGTGCCATAGAAATGTGTGTGTACATTTGGCTACAGAAGTAAATTCAAAAGACTTCTTTGGTCTTATACCTGATTGTGTTTTAAAGGAAAATATCTTCTTTAGGAGGAATAAGCAAAATAAATAAACTCTTTCAGCAATTTTAATAATACACACATATTTCACTTTTACTTTTTCTTTTACATAATTCCATGAACCAGATTCTTCACCAAGTTATAAATACCACACAAACTCCATCTAAAATTTTACTTAATGCAGCTTTCATTTACAGCAATAACAGTATTAATGAGGCACCCAAACAAAATTATCCCATGGCTGAAAAATTGTATCACCTGGCTATAGAAGCTACCTAACACTCAATTTTAATATTTTCATAAGCAATCAAAAGAAGTTGATTTTAATTATCTTAAAAATACATCCATATTTTTTTCCAAATTCAGAACTGGATACTCTAAAGTTTACAATATAATAATGGAAATTCTTGTAACGTCTAGATTGTTTATCACCTTAATATTTTATTAAACTCTACTCTTTCTACTATCTTAATATCAAGAAAACAAGTGACACAACTAACAGCAAAGGTGAAAACACAGACCTGGACTAAGGCTTCTAAGTCTTGGGCCCTGCACTCAAACTTTTCAATAAGATGAAAAATTCTGAGAGGCACTCGATAAATATCTGTCAGTTGAATGAATGAAGAGAGTGAGCAAGTGAATCATCAAGAAACAGAATTCAGGATCAGTCTTCAGTGGCAAGTTCCAAATCATTCCTACTATGGCACAAATCTTATCAGTGTAAAACATGACTTTTACATATCAATTTTAAATACAAACGGAAGCTTAATTAAGCAAATATATACTGAGTACCAAGTATAGGATAGGTTCTATAGTATGAGGAATGATACAGACCAGATTAAAGTCCTTATAGGATTTAATCCTATAGGATTTAAGGAATCCATGGTCTAGAACTATTTGAAAGCAAAAGATAAGTCACAAAAATTGTATTGATATCCATAGAATGGACAAACTCATCATTCTGACAGTTATCTCTCTGTACAATTTTTATCAGAATACCCTTCATTTTCATAGCCTTAGCCACATAAACACACACATCCCAGACATCAAGTCTAATTGCTATGGTCAACATAGCTTAAGAAGATAAAGATTTGGGTTCAATTCCCCACATATTAGCTATGTATACATTCTTAGTCAAATTACTTAACTTTTGTGAACCTCAGTTTCTCTACCTGCCAATCTCATAGAAGTATTATGAGTGTGAAATAAGAAACATAAATTAAAAAAAAAAAAAAAAACAGCAAATACCAAGAATCTTTTAGGCCTATGTTTCCCAAACAGTGGGCTGAGGCACCCTGGAGAGGTGTGGTGAACTCACAGGGGCAATGTGAGTATTTTAAATTTTGAATTTTCTAGAGAATCACAGCAGCATTCATCATATACCATATGAACTGCTACTATGTTGTTTGGACCTAATTTCTTAATAAAAAGAGCTGTTAGATACTTCATTTTACCTAGGCGTACTGTGAAAAAATTACTGAAAACTAAGTGCCATGAACCAAGAAAGTTCAGAATTCTCTGTTTTAGACTAATGATTTCCTTCCACCTTTCCTCCTCTCCAGTTCGACAAAGCCCTACATACAGCATTTGCTTCTTTGTCTTTGCTGAACTTGTACCTTAGAAGCCAGGAAATACCCCTTCCTGTATATTCAACTTTTAAAGCTGAATTAGTAGGGTCCTTGTTTGCAGGTAACAACCACCTAATGCTGACAAACAGGCAGAAAAAGGGGGAATTTTTGGAGGAATGTGGTATAGGTCTCAAAATTGTCAGGAAGCTAAAGAGACAGTCTGAAAACAGAGAGGAAACTAGCACACCAGGCAAGAGGAACCAGAGTCAAGTCAAGATGCTGAAGCAGCCAGGTAAGGACGCTGCACTGGCACTGCTGCCTCCACAACTCCGCACAGAGGCTGACCTCCACCACCCAGGGCAAGTGTGAATTCTGCACTGCCACATCGCAGCATTTCTCAATGCTAAGTCCCTTGAGAGAGCCCCTTTAGACAAGCCTTAGCTTGCATGGAGTGGGGAGAAGGAGCTTCTGCCTTTCCTCATCTGCAGCATGAGGAAAGGCTGTGTCTCCCACCAAAATTACCCAATGAGCATTATCCTAAACTGGAAGGATGCTCAGATTGTATAAAACCAAAATAACACAGCAAATATCCATCACAAAAGCCTTGCCCACCTTCAAGGACAGGTCAAATTCCACTCTGGCAGAGAGAATATTTTGATTTGCTCATCAAACCCCTCCTTTCCCTACATTTTTATGACCATTTTTTTTTTGTATTTCCACTATAGTAATTACCACTGTCTAACTTTTATTAGCCATTTTTATAGGTTTTCCTATTTTACTGGGTTATGAGTTTTGTGAGGCAGATGCTGTCATTCCTTTTCTCTAAAATCTTCCAAAGCATTTAAAATTTTAATTGAATTTTATATGAAACAATAAAATATACAAGTAGAAAAGAAAAATACAGGTATGTTTTATTTCTCATGATTATTTAAGTTTAATAGACTATAACAAATTTAACTAGGTCAACCATTCCAGAAGCACATCTCAAATAACACACACAAATCCCTGGACACATTCATGAAAGTTAATGTGAGAAAGTTATAAACATCCCTTTATTGGAGGTTCTTCATACACATTAATCACACTCAAAATTCTGAGTATTCTCTACAGTAAGAAAAAAATATTTAACTTTGTTTAACCTAGCTGATCTAATATAGCAAACATATGTGCTTATTAACAGTGTGATTTATTTATCACCTTTACTCAGCTTTTTAGAATCACTTAAAAGTCATCTGTTAGCCTGAGGAATTTTACCAGCCTCTCTCATACCAGAAGCACTATACAAATAAGTTAGTAAATATATCTAAATACTTTGAAGGCATGCATCAAATATAAGCACATTGCATTTAAAAGAAGAAAAAGAACTGTCAATGTATACATTGATTTAAGCTCTCTTCATCTTTGTCAATGTGATTTTTTTTCTTTCTACTCATCCTCATATATCTGTGTAGTCACATGCTGTCTTACTATGAAATTTTGTACACAACTAAGTGAAGAAAGAACAATCTAAGATCAATTGTAGGCTGATTTTATTTTTTTCGTTCTAAGTCAGTGTTCCAGAATTTTTCTTTTAGGATTTAGATCCCATCCTTGGTGATATCAACTGCTATAGTTATGTCAGCCAATAACTACACCCAATAAGAGTTATCAAGGACTATTTTACAAGTCAAATTCTTAGTCTTTGTTGCCTTTGGAAGTACCTTTCTCTTTTCAAAAAATTCACTAACTTACTATATGATCACATATATATTTCATAACACTGAAAACAATTAAATATATCTCTTACCAAGAGCCATCTCACTTGTTTTTCTTTAAAAAAGCAATAGTATAAGCAATTTTGAAAAGAAAGAAATTTTCTACTTTTTAACTACAAGTGGATGTGGACATCTGTCAGAATTCTTAAAGAAGCTGCATTATCGTCAGCCAGGCACCTATGCACCTATGATTTACCCTGTCGGTGACCAAGGTAACAGGAAGAGAACATATCTGGATGTCAGAACTTTCACGTCACCACTGTCATGCCTGGATGAATTCCATTTAGCACCTGCTGGAGTTAAGTATTGTGAAGAACAAAATTTAATATTCAATCAAGACCAACACAAATACATTTCACCTGAGTCTACCCATCTGGCATTTGTCAAATACACAAAACAACAGTGTTTGCTTTATTTAGGCCTTAGCTGATATTTAAATATGACAAATTATATATAATCATGACCAAAATATCTATTAAAAAGTCAATCTTTAATCACCTTTAAAATTAATAACTTTGAGTTGGTATTTGGAGTTTTAAAATATATAGATATACCCAGTTGAATTCATTAGAAAACTTATTCTTTCGTAGATAAACATTTAACTCACAAACAAAACTATCTATAAATAATATGTATTATATGTTTTATATATACATTATATATATAAAGTTTCAAACTATGATAGTTTTCAGATATTCTTTGGCAACAGTTATGGCCACTGAGAACAGTCATAGATAAGGTAATATAATTTATGTAAAGTTAAATAGCTTGTGTGTGCACGTATGTATGTATCCATGTGAGTGAGAGAAAAAAAAACCCATCTCTAAAAATGCATTGACTTAAAAAAGAAAGAAGCAAAAATCATGATTAGTGAGGAAAGTGATGGATTTTCTTTTCCTTTGCTCTGATTTATATATTAGATCCTAAGACCATATTTACTTGGTCATTTTTCACACCACATAAGTCAACTGTTGTCTTAGCATATAGCATCTATCTATATATCTGTCTACCGACTTATGCTTTTACCTAGCTATCCACTTATCTATCATAATTAAAACATTTACCATAGAAACTGTAATACCTTCACATGAAAGGTTTAACCTGAAACTACCATTTTAGAAGTTCAATTTCCCACTATATGTGCTGTCAAAAATTAAATAAAATTTTTACACCCAAATTTTATCTTTTAAAAATAATACTACCCAAATTAGATGCAAAATATTTTATGAATACTTAATATAAGTACATAATTCTAAAACAGACTGAACTCCACTCTTAGTTCTCAACCATTAAAGGCAGAAAGGGATGAATGCTCAATATTTTTCATGAGTAACATTTTTATGTTGCAAAACATATTCTTCCTCCTCAATTTTTTACTTGTGAATGATTAGGCAATACACATCACCATTGTATTAATCAACCTCTTTCATTAATTCTTATCCCAATCAAGGTTATGTCTGCAAAATGTACTGGACCTAGAAATGTCTGTGGCTACTTGAAACGGCTTTATTATAACTAACATAACTACTTTGAAAGTTTGGACTTAGTACTCTGGATCTGTTCCTGCCTCTGTCCTCTTGCTTCCAGCCTCCTCATTTTGTTGTGCCTATAAATAATAATCACAGAACTAGACACCTGCCCCGGCTCTCAGATTCACACACCCACATCTACACCCAGACCTTAACTCTGTACCTAGCCAGGTTGACTAAACAGGTATCTGCAATTCAAAACATCTGCCTGGGAGTGTGACAGAGGGACACACTTCCTGCTCTCCATAGCTACTCTCAAACTACTCTCCTCTTTTGAAATTTCTATTGTTAGTTATCTTGCCAACATATGAACCTCATTCCCATAGACCTTCAACACCTTCCCAATAGCTTTAACCCTGACTTACAGTCCCTTTTCCCCTCTATCTTCTGTGGCCTTGATATAAATGCAGTTGATCTTTCCAGTTGTCTGGCTTCATAGTAAATAAAATGTATCAGCTCCAACGACTGTTATTTCAATGTTTTAGCCACCTACACATATGCTACTCCTCTGATGTTAACATTATACTATTCACATTCTGGCTGATGATTCCATAGCATGATGCTATATATAGTCTCTTATTTCAATATACTTTAAACATATTTAAGACAAAAAATTAAAGAAAATAATGAATATAAATCTATCATTCTAACATGTCTATTTTCACCTGAGAATGGTCTTTCCAGCACTTGTAAATAATGACAATAACAGCAAAACCACATTTTAAATAACACTACATCATAAATATTTAATTTCTCCAAATCTTACTGAGTTATTTCAATGGTTTCATAACATTTCATCAAATTTTGAAAGGTAATCTTGCAGATGAATTACAATTTCCAAATGTGGAGCCAGACTGGGTTAAAATTCCTATTCTGCAACCTACAATGCAGTGGGAACTTAACCACTTTGTGCTCAGTATCCCCATCTGTAGAATAAAAGCAATAAGGCATCCTTATGTGGTTTTGTATATTTGGTGCTTGGAACCTGGCACCCAAGTAGGTGTTTAGTAAGTATTAGATTTAAGAAATTACAATGTGCTATGTTTTTTTAATATAACCATATATATATCACTGGAAATGTAGAAACTTTATAGTTTTGAGGTTTTGTTTGTTTTTACTGCTAAAGAAAATGGCGCAGTAAGCATAGGGCCTTCCTTCTGTTAAATCATATTTCTGGTAAAACTCTCAGGAATATTAACTAGATCCAAGAATACAGACATTCTTTGGCTCTGAATATGCCTTTTTTTAAAAATATTTGTAACAATTTATAATATAGCTATTAGGAGATCAGTTTTATCACTATGCTGTTGGCACTTGATCACTTGTTTCTCTTAAAAATCTCTCTTCCCTTGTCTTTCCAAAATGCCCTCTTTTAGTTTTCCTTTCTCTCTAATCACTTAATATGCTATGCTTTGCCTCCTTCCTCCTTCCCCACAAAATCTGGCCTTTCCTACTACTCAGGCCTCTATGTTTGCTTTTCTATATTCTTTTCTTCAATATTATAATTGAATTTCATGACTTTGACATCATTTCTACTCTGACATCAGGGACAGTTGTCCCTGAAATACCCTCTGAGATCTAGAATTGAGTAACCCAACTTCCCTCTGAACACCACCGTTCCGGTAATTGAACATTATGCTGGTTTTACTTGATTTTATAACTGCTGCCCCAATATCCCAGAATAAAAATCATAGAGTCATATTTATCTTTCTACTTCCACACATCCAGGCAACTGCTAAGCCCTGTCAAGTCCATCTCCTCCCCTCAAGGGAATTCTACATGCTAATTTCCAATATAGTCTAGTTCATTTAATAAATTAATGATAAGATTACAAAATAAGGTCAAGCACTGAACCGTTAATTCATAAAGACCTCTCATTACCATCCCCAATAAAGAGAATGATGGGTTACTATTTTTACATGGAAGACCTTACAGGACAGATGACACCAAAAAGATCACTTCTGGTACTGCTCTAACTCACTCCTTCCTGTCATGGGATTTGAGATAAATTAATTCTGTTTTACATCCGTGTGTCAACGAAGTACTCGTGTACATTTATGTATGCATGCCCTGTGACCAAATCAATTAAACAGATGTGTCTTCCTTTACAAAATTTTCTTGCTTTAATAAATTCAGTAACTTACTTGCCATGGTAGGCAGAATTCTAAGATGTATCTCCCATCCCCAAGATTTCTGCCCTCTGCTATACACACCTTATTTAATTCCCTCCCCTTTGGTGTAACAGAAACCGTAAATATGATGGGATATCTCTCCATGATTAGGTTACTAATCAGTTGACTTTTGAGGAAATCAAAAGGGATACTAACTAGTCAGGCTCAATCTAATCAGGTGAGCCTTTGGAAGAGCCTGGGTCCTTCTTCAAGTCAGAGATTTAAAGTGTGAGATGGATTCCACCTGAGAAAACTTCTTTGTTACTAGCTTTGAAGATGGAGGAGCCACAAAACAAGGAGTGCCAGCAGTCTCCAAGAACTAACAGTAGCCCCTGGCTAACAGCCAACAAGGAAACAGAGACCTCAGTCCTACAACCACAAAGAAGTGAATTCTGCCAACAACCTGAACAAACTTGGAAGCAGACTCTTTGTCAGAATCTCCAGATAGAAACACAGCCCCAACGGTATCTTGATTTCGGTCTTTTTAAGATTCTGATCTGAGAACCCAGCCATGCGATAGCAGCCTTCTGAGCTACAAAACCGTGAGCTAATAAATGGGTATTGTTTTAAGCTGCTAAGTTTGTGGCAACTTGTTACCTAGCAAAAGAAAACGAATATCATTACAGAAAAAAAAAATCAGTTTTTACTTCACAACTTAAATTTAGAGTAATGTCAGTTTTAAAATGGACTCTATATTTAGGTTTCCTTTAAATGTTAACATAACTTTTTAAAAACAGAGAAAATAAGACCAATTTTAAGACTACAAATGATATGATTGTTTATTTTTATGTAATTTCAATAACATTCTACCTATCAACAAGTATATTTACAATTTCCCTGAGGGTGACAGATTGTTTTAATTAGGAAATATATGTTTGTTTTTTAAGACCTAGGATAAATCACTGTAACAATTCTGTTTACTAGGCTTCATTTAGCAAAAAGTCATGATGATATAAAACCTTCATTTAATTCAAATTTTTTAGAAATACAGAAGTTTAAACAACTCATTTAAATGTCAAGAAAGAAAATAAATCTCAGACCATAGCTGACATGAATTAAGCCATTTAGCCGTAAGTTTCAGTGAGCATTTCTCATGTCAACATATTTTTGTTGGTAATCACTTCTCAGCAATTTTCTAAAGCTTTCCAAGTACTCATTTTAAAAAAATCCATGATAAAATTTCTCCCAATAAAAGTCTTAAAAATCTTAGAATTTTGCTTCTTTTCATATGTAAAGAAAGCATTTATATTAATATACCACAATCATAGAGAAAAGCTCATTAAATAAGTAAAAATACGAGCACTGTTGACATTACAAATAAAAGAACACAGCAATGTATTGTTTTCCCTTACTCTTTACTACACTATATAAAATAATCTGAAATAATCTTTCAAGCGTGGAGTAAAGGCCCACACTTGCCATTTAACATCAAAACACATTTCATTAAGCAGCTTAACTCCTCTTAGGGGAGAAACTTCACTCAGAAAAGAATCATTTTTATCTTGTCTATTTAGCAAAAGGTGTATCTTGATATCGTATGCCTTCTAGATCTGGCAACAGTAGCTAGCAAAACTATCATTTATTGAGATTTACCAAGTGCCATAAACTGTTCTTAAAGCTTTACGTGTATTCCCTCCTTCTAATCATTACAACACTGCATGAGGTAGGTCCTCTTATCATCAGGTCCACTTTACAGGTGAAGAAACCAAGCCACAAAAAGGTGGCACAGGTGCCATCTTGACAACTCTGTTACACTGCCTATGGATCACCAAACCCGTTGTCTCTTTTCCTTGAAGCTTAGTTTCATTCATTTTTCCTTCAGCTGTAACAGAAGACAGGTTATCCCCTATGGACCCAATTTTATAATGAGAATTTATTCAGAGAAAGTTTTTCAATATATGTGGTATATGTGTCTTCTTTTCACCTTTTGAAAGGAGGCATAATGGGAAAAGATGAGGTAGGAAAGTTGTTAAAAATATTTGCAGCTAAGCAGATATGAGGTTGACCTGTCAGCATTCTGAACCAATATTCCAGTCTACCTTCTTCAGATACTACATCTGTGAAAACTGCACAGGATTAGGTCACTCATTCTACAAAGATTTTGTGAGAGTCTACTGTGTGCCAAGCGCCTGGCACTCATGGAGCTTGCATTCTACTGAGGTAGAGAAACGATAAATTTGAAAAAGAATCATAATAAATTAGTAAATTAATTATTATGTTACAAAATAATAAGAGCAATGGCCAAAAGAAAATGAGAGCATGGTAAGAAAACTGTGCATTATGCGAGGTGGGAGGCAGGTTATAGTATTAATTTCCATAATCTGTTTTGTTTCTGTGTTTAAACATATATGGCTTGATTACACAGGCTTTGTTCATTAATTCAAGGGTGAAAGTAGGCCTCATTGAAATAATATGTAAGTAAATAATTTAAAAATAGGAAGTGCATTTTTTTTCATGTAAGAAAAAAAGCTCATCTTCATTCTAATCCTTTCATATATTCAGAACATATGCAGAGATACATATTAGTATGTAAGATTTTTAAGGAGGGCTTTAAAAATCATTGCTGCCACTATAGGACTAAGATTCAAACCATTTCTAACTACAATCATAATGTTATTAACATAAAGCATGCATTTCACTCTACATGCCATTTCCCTAAATTCTGTTTTTGCTTCACAGAACAAACATGTATTGATTATCTACCATGTGCCGCCATCTTGAGAGTACTAGTAGTGCTCCAGGGGTCACATTCTGGTGAGATTACACAAATAAACAGACAATTGCAACACTATATAAGAAGGCTGACTGGAGTAATAGAACACGAAGTAAGGGGTCAAGGGGAAATGATATTTGAGATGAATCCCAAGAAATAGATAAGAGATAAAGATGTGGGGAAGTGGAGAGTACTGGGGCACATGCAAAGCTATGTAGGATTGAAAGTATATACTTCGCTCATGACACTGAATAGAGTCCTACATGAGAAAAGATTAAGGGATTCAGTAGAACATGATAAATAAGGAGACTGCACAAATAATCAGAAATTTTGGAGAATGAATTTTGATAAACTGAGTTTCCCCAAATAAACTATTCAGGGTCTATTGCAGAAAGAGATGATAAATAAGGATTTGAACAAGGCTCTCATAGTGATAAGGATAAGAAGGAGATAAGAGAACAGAGATATCTTTGGCAGACAGAACTGACAAAAGTTGAAAGCCATTGCTTCTCGGGGGTGGAAGAGAAAGAGAAGTCCGGAATGACTCTCAGGATTTGTGATGCCTTTCAGTATGACAGGGAACACATGGAGAAAAGATGATGACTCCAACTTGGGGCACGCTGAATAGGAAGTGTGTGTGGTGCATGTTAATGGACATATTCCCCAGTGTAATTTATGACTGTGGAAGCAAAAGAAAAATCTCTAGGGCCGGCCCTGTGGCTTAGCGGTTAAGTGCACACGCTCCGCTACTGGCGGCCCGGGTTCGGATCCCAGCGTGCACCAACGCACCACTTCTCCAGCCATGCTGAGGCCGTGTCCCACATACAGTAACTAGAAGGATGTGCAACTATGACATGGGGAAGAAAAAAAGGAGGAGGATTGGCAATAGATGTTAGCTCAGAGCCGGTCTTCCTCAGCAAAAAGAGGAGGATTAGCATGGATGTTAGCTCAGGGCTGATCTCCCTCACGAAAAAAAAGAAAAATTTCTAGAAATAAGGAAATGAAGGTACTAATTAAAATGTATTTAATATTTAAAATAGTATTTCTTGAGCAATATGTGTCAGAACCTATGCTAAGAGAAAAGAGATTATTTTATCTACTCCTCAAAACTACACTATGAAGTCACTACTGTTTCTACCTTCATTCATTCAGAAATGTTTATTGAGAGTCACTATGTGTCAAGCACTATTCAGGGCAATATGAATACAGCAACAGGACAAACAAAGCCACTTCCCCTTTGAGATTACTTTTTTTTTTTTTAAAGGGTATTCATTTATTTATTTATTTATTTTTGTGAGGAAGATCAGCCCTGAGCTAACATCTGTGCTAATCCTCCTCTTTTTGCTGAGGAAGACCGGCTCTGAGCTAACATCTATGGCCAATCCTCCTCCTTTTTTTTTTCCCCAAAGCCGCAGTAGATAGTTGTATGTCATAGTTGCACATCCATCCTTCTAGTTGCTGTATGTGGGACACAGCCTCAGCATGGCCGGAGAAGCGATGTGTCGGTGCGCGCCCGAGATCCGAACCCGGGCCCCCAGCAGCACAGTGCGCGCACTTAAACGCTAAGCCATGGGGCGGGCCCAAGATTACTTTTCATAGACGAAAATCTGAGAAGTAGCAACTCACTCAAAATCATACAAGCAGTCAACACGTGATAGGACTAGAATTTGAACCCAGTTCTAATTCAAGAATCTGAGCCTTTAATCACCATGCCATATTGTCTTGTGAGGTTACAGGTCAGAAGATTAAATATTTCAATAAGAAGTTGGAGATCATAAGAAACCAATTGAGAAGCTTCTGAGATATCAACTGGCTTTGTAAAGAGCCACTATTCTACATTAGCTATGCAAAAATCAACAGACGATGGTGTGAGGAAGTTTTTCTCATGTTGTTCTATACATACGTAAGACTCACCCTGAAAAATTCTATTTAATCTGATTAGGAAGCTTTCCATCATCTGTTTTGCTTCTGTTTCTAAACATACATGGCTTGATCACACAGGCTTTGTTCATTAACTCAAGCAAACCTCTCTTGTTCCTTTTCCATAATGGCAAAATCCTTCCAAGACCTATCTCCACATCAGCATTTCCCAACAAGTGTCTTCTAGAACACTAGTTCTGCTGAATAAATAAGAAGATTATGTGGCAAAATAAAATTTTGATATAGTTGGTTAAACAAAGTCCTATATTAAAAGGCTTCTCATAGTGCTAATACATGCAATTCATATATCTAAGAAGAATTAAATGTAAAACATTTGCAAATTTCCTTGACCAAGGAACATGTTTTCAGTGTAGCATCTTGTGGGACTGCACTTCAATAAAATACATCTAAAAAAAAACTGTCCTCGATTATTCAGACAGGTATATTATCAGATTGTATTGGGTCCATCAATTAGTATATGTCTTTATACTATATAACAATGCCATGAGAAAACTAACTCTAGGTGGTTTAGAATCCCGATAAGCGAGCAAAGTTTTTAAATAGAGGATGATTCTTTTTATAAAAGTCATGAAACATATTCAATCTTTTGTTTGGCATGTCTCAGCTGACACTATTCATTTCTATCTAAGTCTTTTAAGTCTATTATTAAGGGTTTTGTATATTTAGATAATACTTACATAATTACTTCTGTAATGTAAGGGTTTTTTTAAGTGGAGAGTGGTTCTTTTTCTAGCAGTTACTCATGTATTATAGTATGTTGATGAATTAAACAAGAACTGAAGAATAAACACGTGACATAAAATAGATGTCAGAAGTCCACAGAGTTTCATGAAGGCTGAGTAAATACCAAAAGAAATTAATGGGCATATTGCAGACAGTTTACTCAATGAAAAGGTGTATTGTTTACTGAGTGCTTTAATTAGCCTTCCTTTGGAAGTGTGGCTCAGGTAGAGAGGTTCTATTTTCAGCCGGTGCAAAAGAAAACTGCTTGTGATGGTACTTTGAGATGACGAGAATAGTGACAATACATGGTATGTTGAAAAAAATCATTCTACTTATAAAGTTATGAAATAGTGATGTAAACTGAAACTGGGTGAAAAATGTATAATAATGCTTAAAAGGTAATCTAAGTTGATTACCTTCTAATGAATACAAATCTCATTTCAGGATTTAAAAACAATTAAGATAAACTCCCAACCATCATATACCTATGATCTTTATTAGCTGTTAAAATAACCTTATTAAAGTATTAAAAAAAAAAAAAAAACACTGAAAATGCTTTAAATGAACATCCCTTCTTTCTGTGGTTTCCTAAATTGGTAAATTAAAATGACCTGCCTTCTCACATCTAACTGTCCATAAACACATTTTCTCATAAAATTTTAAAAAATACAAAAAGAGAAGCAAAAAGTACTTAAGTCCAAGTTCAGGCATTCCACACACAGATATCTGAGGTTATTTTTACTCCCATGGTTAACTCCATGTGTAAGACATTTTCTGATTTCTCTTGTTTATTATATTTCTACTTGACACTATACCTTTTTAAAATTGACAAGGCAGATGTGACTCACAGGTTTATATGTTAATCCACAACACTGTGTAAATTATCCCCCAAAATTAAACAATGTGGTATTTTAAGTCCTAACTTCTTCCTGGGGAAATTTTTATTTTTAGATCTAAAATATACATATATCCACGAACACACACACACACTATATTTGCAAATATACATACACATAATTTTCCAATGTTAAGAAATATTAAAGCAAAACATTGTTTCAATTACTTATATGAAAATGTATTACTTTTTCCTCCTACAGTAAGATAGATCTACACGTTGTATAAAACTACCATGTAAATTACATTATCAGTAGCATAGACTGTAATATTTAGATGAGAAACATTATTTTGCCATCTGATTAGGTGGATTTCTATAATTTAATGAAAGAGTAATCTCAAAGTCATGTTCAGAAATCTGTCTGTGTAGTGGAAATGCCATTGAACTTATTTTCAAATCATATTAACATTATATTAATATGTGGGATTATGTAACCCACACATAACAGGGCAAGAAAATATTAATATATATTAAATTATAAAGCATGTATTTTCTGCTGGAACAATGCTTGTTTGAATATAAGATTGAGTTGTTTGTTTCACTAATTTTTCTCTTAATTCTTTTGTTCACAAAATTTAAGGAAGGAATTTTTAAAAGGAGATGCAGAAAATAACCAATGAAAAGGGTATTTTTATTTAGTACTGTAGCAATCACTATCTGGCCCCAATTTAAGTGTATCATTTCAATTCCCTAAGCCTAATTTTCTTCATCTTTAAAGCAGGAGGTTTGATAGGGTCCTTTTTCATAGGCATTTCATGGAGTTGGATCAGAGGCAGGGCCAAGAGTAAGAGAGGTTACCAAACGAGCCGCTTCCAGCTCTCAGTCAAGTGGCTGAAGTTGGCCTCAACCAGCACACTTTCACTTTTATCTGTTTTCTATACTTGGTCTCTAGATTTAACATCATTTGAAGGAGGAGTCCATAATATTTTACACTTAAAATCCACTGGATTTTTCATACCTCTTAGGAAAGACAAGCCTTAATAGGTCTTTCTTGCTCCTACATGTCTTACAGGGTATGCCAACAATGCAAGACGCTGGCTGCTTTTCACCTCGGCCATTTCCCAGGCTTGTGTGTTCAGTGGGCAACCTTAAGGGATGCGGTAATCTCTTCCTCTGTGACAAAGAACAGACTAGCTTACTGCTTGCTATAAAAGAGGTGGATTCCACAAGCTCAGTGTTCCTCAAGTGCGACTCAAACCCTCTGCATGTGCAGAATCAATCTAGGCCCATATCACATGCTCCCCAGGAGAGTGGGGGCAATGGGAACTGACACAAATATGCTGATAATCATGCTGCCTGCTGTGGTGTGAGTAATAAACTTCTTTGTCTCTTATCTAGGAGTCTCATGTCTACTGTTGGCATCTAGGAAACAGTGAGAAGTTAATTTATTAGCTTGTAAGTAGGATAAAGTCAAATCCTGGGCTGGACAATACCCTATTACTAGACTCTTTTGCTAAGGTTTTCATGGATATTTAATATCTTTAAATTTAAAACTAGACTAATAAAAATAGTAAGGTACTGACACTATAAACTAGACAAATAACTAAGAGTACAAATTAAAGAATCTAGAAAAGTAAACTGTGTTTTAATGGAAATTTATTACATGATAAAGGAGACACTAAAAATCAAATTGAGAAGGATGAATTACTTATTAAATGATGTGGAGGCAAGTGGCTATGAATTCTAAATATATAAAATTAGACCCTTCACCTCACACCATACTGAAAAAACAACAAAAAAAGAATTACAAATAAATAAGTGATCTGAAGTAAAAAACAAAACCACAGATGTTTAGGAGTAAATGTGGAAGGCTATTTCTAAAATATAAATGTAAAAAAGGCTTCTTTAGCAAAATAAGTAATCCTAAGGAAAAATTAAAAGATTTGATTTCATAAAAAGTTTTTTTAAAAACCTCATGTATGGAAGAAAACTTCATAAAGAAAGTTAAAAACAAGTGATCAACAGGGAAAATCATTTCAAGATAGGTTGATAAAGAATTAAATTCTCTAAAATATTATAAGAAATACACAGACATCCCCCCTACCAAAAAAATGGCCAATGGGTATAAATGGGCAATTCAAAAATAAGGAAAAATATAGACGGTTGATAGCTCATGATGCTGATAAATATATGATGCTTACTCTCAAAATAGGCAAAGAAATTTAAAAGTATGCAAAAAGCAATATAATTTATGACTCTTGAAATCTATAAATATGAACTACTAGTCAATGTGGGAAAGCAGAGCCACTCATAGTTTGCTGGCAGGACTTGAATCACTACCATTTTCAAACAAAGTAATATGGAAGTTTTCTTAAATCCCATTTGCCTTAACCTTGCACACCAATTTTTAAAAAATTATCTAACATATCAAAATACAATGGAAAAATATATGCATAGATGTTTTACGGCAGCCTTGTTTCTACAGTAACAGGAACTAGAAACACTCAATTTCTCAGTTTTCAAGAGCAGAATGTACATCAGTATTGAGATACTGCACAGCTATTTACACACACAGCTAAATAGAATGACATAAGTCAATGAGTGTTCACTTGAAAGAATGTCCAATGTATAAAGTTTTGTGAAAAAAAGAAATCAATGAAAACGTATAAGATCATGTGTTCATTTCAAAATAAATACATTATTTTTAAAAACCTGACTACCCCATAAAACTTTTTAAAAAAATCTCAAATCCATCTACACTTCACTGTTTGTATAATCATTATAAAAACAAACAAAAAGAAAAAAGAAATATGTCTGAATAGATACTAAATTATTAACAGAGTGCATGGGGCAAAGGAAGCTATTCATTTTTATTTCAGACACTTTAGTACTCTATGGATTGTTATAAGGAATATTGGTTTTATAATTCAAATTATCGGAATAGAGTTTTAAAAGTAAAATGAATGGCCAGGAAGAAAAGAAAATAGTGGGACAGATAATATGTTCAAGATCTAATATTCGGTACTGCTGAGTCTTCTGGAAGCAACCAACCCAAAAACTGATGATTTTCACCTAAACACTCAGGGAGACTATAAACAGACCCAAGAATTCTGAAAGAAATAAAAGAGGAAATATTTGGAACTAGAGGGCTCAGGAGAGAAAAGATGTCTTGACCTAAAGGTTGGTATGGCCACAGTATACTAGTAAATAGTATAGATATATCTTACTGAGAACACTGATCCTCAGGCCAGGCCAGGCCAGGAATCTGTAGTGTTATCTCTTGATGATGAAAGCCCTGAGACCTATCTGCTCAGCAGAGCATGCAAAAAAGAACCAGCCATCTGTAACGTAAGGAAATTGAGCGCTGGAAGAGATAACCAGAGCGCAACAAATATAAGAATATTCGTGTTTTTCTTATACAGAGAAAAAGAAATACATCCTACACAGCAGTATACCACAGTGCTTGCATATGCAACTACAAAGTTAAATGATGAAAAGGTAGTATTAACAGCAATATTTAACGAAGAAAAACCTTACATAACAGTAATCAACATAAAATTATTAGTGAGGTATTTTACATTTTTTTCAAACTAAGTTTTTGAAATCCAGTGTGTCTTTTGCACTTAAAGTAATCTTAATTTGAGCTAGCCAGTGCTCATTAGCCATATTCGTCCAGTGACTATCTTATCAGAAAATGCATGTCTAAAGAAATAGCATGTACACAAAGTTGGTCAGAATATAAACTGATACAACTATGTGGAGAACCATTTTAAGACATATAACCAACAGTCCAACAATTCAACTTCTGGGAATGTAACAAAGGAGGCTACACAAAAATGTACAGAGAGAGAAGTCAAGATGGCGGCGTAGGCGGACTCTGAACTCACCTCTTCCTATGGACACAACAGACCTACAACTACTCTTGGAAAAATTACTCCTGAGAAAGAACTGAAAACTGGATAAGAGGAACTCCTCCAACAAATGACACTCCTGACTGAGGCAGAAATTCCCTTCTGGAGAGAAAAAAATGCCACTTTCACAACTCACAGCATTTCACAGCCACCTGGGAGCAATCCAAAGGTACACAGCTTTCCCTGGAGGAGTGGGGGACCTGAGCCAGGTAGCGTTGCTGCTACAAGCCTTTTTTGGACCCAGCACAACCAAAACGAGTGTCATAATATCTGGCTTTGCTCGCTACTAACAACAACAGGGAATACCCCAGAAAAGCTGGGACATAAGGAAATTAAAGCTGGCTCTTAAAGGTCTCACGCACAAATTCATCCGTTTTGGAAAACAACCTAAAGTCACCAGAAAGAAAGGTGTATAGTCCATTGGTGAAGAGACTCACCTGATAGGCTCTGGGTACATCTCAGTGAGAGGCGAGACCTCTCCAGAGACTGAGACATTGGCGGCGGCCATTGTTGTGATCCAGTGTGGGCGTGCTGACACAGACACTGGCAGACGCCGTTGGAGTTCTCCCCCTGCCCTGCTAGCCCAGGGTCTGCCTGACCCACTAGAGCACCAATTTAAACCAGCTCAGCCAAGGCAAGCAGCATGCCCTAGGGACTGGCCCCACCCAACAACAAGCCCTTGGGCAACTTGTGGGCCTGCATAGGCTAGATGCCTGGATTCTCTGCAGCCTGACAAGTGGGTTGACCTCTGTGGGGCAGGGTGTGCGCGAGGAGTAGGTGGAGTGTGTCGGGTATTGGTGGACTGTGTGCTGCCACTGCCACGGGGCGAGTAGCTCTGCTTCAGGGGGTTAGGGCACGCCCACAGGGCTGGACTGTGTTGACAGTGTGTGCGGCCCTGTCAGCGGTGGGACTTCTCAGCTGCAGAAGACTTATGCTTCTCAGTCACATAGAGGATTGGCCCCACCTTCCAAAGCCTGAAACAATTGGGTGCTCCCCTGCCTGGGACCAGCCCCACCCAGCTGCAATCTTCAGAGCTGATAAGAACATTATAGGCCAGAGGCCTATAGCAATTATAATCCCCTGTGCCCAACAACCAACCACTCAAGGGCCCTACTCACTTAACAGAAAAACTGCAATAGGAATGTGCTATTAGACCTGTAGCCAACTATGCTGGGTCTCCCCACACCCAACAGAGACTGAAAGGTCCACAACAACCACATGTAGCTGAGCATTACAACCAGCCGGCCAGGGGCAAAGCTCAGCGTCCCTGGGCACCCACAGCAAGAGCAACCCCGCCACAACAGAAGGACACACGTTGCCCACACGGGGGTCACTCCTGGAACATTTGGCACTGGTTATGAGAGGGAAGCACACTGCTGGGCCTCATAATGCATCTCTTACACAAGGTCACCTCTTCAAGATCAGGAGATGTAGCTGACCTACCTAAAACATAGATACAAGCACAGAGAAAGAGGCAAAGGAATACATTCCAAGTAAGGGAACAAGACAAAACACCAGAAAAAGAACTAAATGAAACAGAAATGAGCAATTTACCTGACAAAGAGTTCAAACAAAGAGTGTTAAGGATGCTCACTGACCATGGGAGAAGAATAGATGAACTCAGTGAGAATGTCAACAAAGAAATGGAAAATATAAAAAAGAACCAATCAGAAATGAAGAATACAATACTGGAAATAAAAAATTCACTAAAGGGACTCAAAAGCAGAGTAGATAAAACAGAAGAACGGATCAGGAAGCTGGACCAAAAACTAGAGGAAATCACCCAAGCTGAACAGATAAAAGAAAAAAGAATTAAAAAGAGTGAGGACAGTCTAAGGGACCTCGGGGACAACATCAAGCACACTAACGTCCGTGTTATAGATGTCACAGAAGGAGAAGAGAGAGACAAAGGGGCAGAGAATCTATTTGAAGAAATAACAGCTGAAAACTTTCCTAACCTAAGGGAAAAAACAGACATCCAAGGTACAGGAAGTACAGAGAGCACCAAAAAATATAAACCCAAAGAGGCCCACACCAAGACACATCATAATTAAAATGTTCAGAATTAAAGATAAAGAGAGAATCTTAAAAGCTGCCAGAGAAAGGCAAAAAGTTACATTTAAAGGAAACCCCACAAGGCTGTCAGCTGACTTCTCAGCAGAAACCTTACAAGCTAGAAGAGAGTGGCACAATATATTTAAAGTGTTGACAGGAAAATATCCACAGCCAAGAATACCCTACCTGGGAAGGTTATTATTCAGAATGGAAGGAGAGATAAAGAGTTTCCCAGACAAGCAAAAATTAAACCAGTTTATCACCAAGAAACCAGTCCTACAAGAAATGCTAAAGGGACTGATTTAAGGGGGAAAGAGAATACCACAAATAGGAAAAAATTATCTATTTCCATGATAGGAGGGTAACAGATACAAAGGCACAAAAAAGAGGTTAGATATGATATCAAAAACATAAAATGTGGCGAGAAGGGAGTAAAAGAGTAGAGCTTTTAGAAAGAGGTCAAACTAAAGAGACCATCAACTTAATAAGATTGCTATATATGTAGGTTATTAGATATGAACCTCATGGTAATCACAAACCAGAAACCTACAATAATTACACAAAAATCAAAGAGAAAGGAACATAATACTAAGAAAGCCATCAAACCACAAGGGAAGAGAGCAAGGGAATAAGAAAGGAACAGAGAAAAACTACGAAAACACCCAGAAAAAAAACTTAAAAAATGGCAGTACATACTTATCAATAGCTACTTTAAATGTCAATGGTCTAAATGCACCAATCAAAAGACACAGGGTGGCTGATTGGATAAAAAAACAAGACCTATATATATGCTGCATGCAAGAGAAACTCTTCAGACTTAAAGACACTCACAAACTGAAAGTAAAGGGATGGACAAAGATATTCCAGAGACCAGCCCGGTGGCACCAGTGGTCAAGTGCGCGCATTCCACTTCAGTGGCCCAGGGTTCGCAGGTTTGGATCCTGGGCACGCACCAACACACCGCTTGTCAAGCCATGCTGTGGCGGTGTCCCATATAAAGTAGAGGAAGATGGGCACCAATGTTAGCTCAGGGCCAATCTTCCTCAGCAAAAAAAGAGGAGGATTGGCATTGGATGTTAGCTCAAGGCTGATCTTCCTCATAAAAAAAAAGAAAAAAGAAAAAGATACTCCATGCAAATGGCAATGAAAAGAAAGCTGGGGTAGCAATACTCATATCAGACAAAATAGACTTTAAAACAAAAACTGTAACAAGAGACAAAGAAGGGCACTACATAATGATCAAGGGAACAATCCAACAAGAGAATATAACACTTGTAAATATCTATGCACCCAACATAGGAGCACCTAAATATATAAAGCAATTATTAACAGACCTAAAAGGAAAAATAGACAGTAACACAATAATAATAGGAGACTTTAGCACTCCACTTACACCAATGGATAGATCATCCAAACAGAAGATCAATAAGGAAACATTGGCCTTAATTGACACACTAGACTAGATAGACTTCGTAGATATATACAGAACATTCCATCCAAAAACCAAAGAATACACATTCTTTTCAAATGTACTTAGAACATTCTCCAGGATTGATCACGTATTAGGCCACAAAACAAGTCTCCATAAATTTAAGAAGACTGAAATAATACCAGCCATCTTTTCTGACTACAACGGTATGAAACTAGAAATTAACTATAGGAAGAAAATCAAGAAAGCCACAAATATAAGGAGATTAAATAAAATGCTACTGAACAATGATTGGGTCAATGAAGAAATCAAAGGAGAAATCATAAAATACCTCGAGACAAATGAAAATGAAAATACGACATGCCAGAATTTATGCCAGCAAAAGCGGTTCTAAAAGGGAAGTTTATAGCAATACAGGCCCACCTCAACAAACAAAAAAATCTGAAATAAACAATCTAACAGCACACCTAAAGGAATTAGAAAAAGAAGAACAAACAAAGCCCCAAATCAGTAGAAGGAGGGAAATAATAAAAATAGAGCAGAATTAAATGAAATAGAAACTGAAAAAAAATAGAAAAACATCAATGAAACCAAGAGCTGGTTCTTTGAAAAGATCAATAAAATTGACAAACCTTTGGCTAGACTCACCAAGAAAAAAAGACAGAAGGCTCAAATAAATAAAATCAGAAATGAAAGAGGAGAAATTACAATGGACACCTCAGAAATACAAAAGATTATAAGAGAATACTAGGAAAAGCTACATGCCAACAAATTGGAGAATCTAGAAGTAATGGATAAATTCTTAGAATCATACAACCTTCCAAAACTGAATCAAGTAGAAACAGAAAATTTGAATAGACCAATCACCAGTAAGGAGATCAAAACAGTAGTCAAAAACCTCCCAAAAAATAAAAGCCCAGGACCAGACGGCTTCCCTGGTGAATTCTACCAAACATTCAAAGAAGACTTAATATCTATACTTCTCAAACTCTTCCAAAAAATTGAAGGGGAGCGGAAGCTTCCTAACTCATTCTACAAAGACAACATTACCCTGATACCAAAATGAGACAAGGACAACACCAAAAAAGAAAATTACAGGCCAATATCACTGATGAACATTGATGCAAAAAATCCTCAACAAAATACTAGCAAATCCAACACAACAATACATTAAAAAGATCATACACCATGATCAAGTGGGATTTATTCCAGGGATGCAGGGATGGTTCAACATCCACAAATCAATCAATGTGATACACCACATTAACAAAATGAAGAATAAAAATCACATGATCATCTCAACAGATGCAGAGAAAGCATTTGACAAGATACAGCACCCATTTATGATAAAAACTCTGAACAAAATGGGTATAGAAGGAAAGCACCTCAACATAATAGAGGCCATATATGACAAACCCACAGCTAAGATCATTCTGAATCGTGAAAAACTGAAAGCTATCCCTCTAAGAACAGGAACCAACAAGGATGCCCACTTTTACCACTCCTATTTAACACTTCCAATAGGAAGTCCCTGCCAGAGCAATCAGGCAAGAGAAAGAAATAAAAGGGATCAAAATTGGAAAGGAAGAAGTGAAACTGTCACTATTTGCAGATAACATGATTTAACATATAGAAAACTCTAATGAATCCACCAAAAAACCTTTAGAAATAATAAAAGAATATTGTAAAGTTGCAGGATACAAAATTAACATGCAAAAATCAGTTGTGTTTCTATACACTAACAACGAAGCAGCAGAAAGAGAAATTAAGAATACAATCCTATTTACAATTGCAACAAAAAGAATAAAATACCTAGGAATAAACTTAACCAAAGAGGTGAAAGATCTGTACACGGAAAACTATAAAACATTGCTGAAAGAAATTGAAGAAGACACAAAGAAATGGAAAGATATTCTGTGCTCTTGGATTGGAAGAATTAACAGTTAAAATGTCCATACTTCCTAAAGTAATCTATAGATTCAATGCAATCCCTATCAAAGTTCCAACAACATTTTTCACAGAAATAGAACAAAGAATCCTAAAATTTATATGGAACAACAAAAGACCCCGAATAGCCAAAGCAATCCTGAGAAAAAAGAACAAAGCTGGAAGTATCACACTCCTTGATTTCAAAATATACTACAAAGCTATAGTAACCAAAACAGCATGGTACTGGCACAAAAACAGACACACAGACCAATGGAACAGAATCAAGAGCCCACAAATCAACCCACACATCTATGGACAGCTAATTTTCGACAAGAGAGCCAAGAACATACAATGGAGAAAGGAAAGTCTCTTCAATAAATGGTGTTGGGAAACTGGACAGACATATGCAAAAGAATGAAAGTAGACCATTATCTCACACCATACACAAAAATTAACTCAAAAGGGATTAAAGACTTGAATGTAAGACCTGAAACCATGAAACTTCTAGAAGAAAACAGAGGAAGTATGCTCTTCGACATCGGTCTTAGCAACATATTTTCAAGTACCATGTCTGACCGGGCAAGAGAAACAATAGAAAAAATAAACAAATGGGACTACCTCAAACTAAAAAGCTTCTGCACAGCAAAGGAAACCATCAAGAGAACGAAAAGACAACCTAACAATTGGGAGAAGATATTTGTAAACCATGTATCTGATAAGGGATTAATATCCAAAATATATAAAGAAATCATACATCTCAACAAAATTGAGAAAAATTAACAAGCCAATTAAAAAATGGGCAAAAGACCTGAACGTTTCTCCAAAAAAGATATACAGATGGCCAACAGGCATATGAAAAGACGTTCAACGTCATTAACTATCAGGGAAATGTAAATCAAAACTACAGATAGAATACAAAATCTATTCTAAGAATAGAATTACCATATGATCCAGCTATTCCACTGCTGGGTGTTTATCCAAAGAAGATGAAAACAGGTATTTGTAAAGATACATGCACCCCTGTGTTCATTGCAGCATTATTCACAATAGCCAAGAATTGGAAGCAACCTAAGTGCCCATCAAGGGATGAATAGATAAAGAAGATATGGTATATATACACAATGGAATACTACTCAGCAATAAGAAACGATGAAATCCAGCCATTTGTGACAACATGGATGGCCACTGAGGATATTATGCTAAGCCAAATAAGTCAGAAGGAGAAAGTCAAGTACCATACGATCTTACCCATAAGTAGAAGATAAAAACAACAAAAAACAAACACATAGAGACAGAGATTGGATTGGTGGTTACCAGAGGGGAATGGGGGAGTGTGGAGGGCGAAAGGGATGATTAGGGACGTGTGTGTAGTGACGGATTGTAATTAGTCTCTGGGTGGTGAACATGATATAATCTATGCAGAAATAGAAGTACAATGATGTACACCTGAAATTTATATAATGTTATAAACCAATGTTACCACAATAAAAAAAATGTTGGTAGAAGCAAAGATTAACAACCACTACCAGCATCAATGGAACACTTAGATGGTCATCATTTTCATTGAGTAAAGTCTTCGCATGCATTGGCAGACATATAATAATAGTATTTCTTGCAGCTGGAGCAAGTATGTTTTATGTCCTCACACTCACTATTCATGAAGGCAGGGACATTATTGCATCATTCAGCCATATGCTTTCACCTATAAATGCTGACCAGTTAGTGGACTTATCTGGAAAGAAAACTGGTGTAACGATGCTGGCCTCTATGTTTCTAAAGCTCGCCATCTGCCCATTCTTCTAAATTCAACCGTGTAACACAGCCACCATTATTCTGCGGGCCCCAAATGTTATCCAGTTTTGATGCACATACTAGCAAATTTGTTTGTACTCAAGTCCTAGAGATTACCCACTGACACAACTTACAGGAAAGAGAGCACAGAACAAGTAGCATTTGTTAGCCAGTTCCCTAGGTTACTTAAATACAGCAGAAGAGAGAGAGCACCAGCTCAGCCTCTGAATTTTACCTCTGTGGCTTCATAACTGCACCTCTCTGTTACTGATTCTCCTGATCTCCAAAATAGCTGTAAAACCTGCCCCACAGAGCTGTGAGAAAAATGCCTGGCACAATGCCTTTCACATAGACCTAGTCAAATACCAGCCCCATTAAAAAAAACAATAGCAACATGATTGATACCAGTTTACCTTTTCCCACAATGTCTGCACAATGTTTTGTCTGGATCATAATTAGAATCATCTATTTACATTTACCATCTAAATAAAACTTTGGTACTCAAAGAAATACAAATCAAAGGAATAATGTTATAGCACTTTTAGACTTCCAAACTAACAAATATCATTTTAAATGATATTATTCAAGTCTGGAGAGGCTGTGGTAAGAAAGGAATCACATAGACTAGCGGTGGCAATGTCAACTGCTATCACCTCTCCAAAGAGAATCTGATACTTCAGGGTCCCCATCCTTTGATTTAGTAACTTCTGTACTAGTAAGCTTTCCTTGGGAAACAGTGAAAAATACAAATATTTGTGTCCAAAAATGTTCATCTTATTTGTAATAAAAAAATGAAAACAAACTAAATCCCTAATATGAAGAGAATGTGCATGAAAAAAATACATCCACAGAATTGAGTAATACTTAATAATTTCAAATAATATTTAAGAAGGGTTTAATCATGTGGGGAAATGTTAAATAATCATATGTTAAGATGGGGATACAGAACTACCATATAGAGTGGAATATGAACCATATAAAAATGCATAGAAAAAAAGACTAATGGAGAAATCATTTTTTGTTTAAATTTGTTCCAACAAAAATATCTCTATTTTAAATCCATATTTGAATTTTTTGACTAAATATCACTTAATAAAAAGGTATATTAAATTTATCCTAAAAATTAAGAACTAAAAATTTTGTTTCTACAGACAAACTTATCAACTTTCTCATGTTGATCAAAAGGTGCCATCAGGTATCCCTCTTTGCCATGAACATCAGAAATATTCATACAGAATGTAGCTCTCCATTATGCAATTCTTTTGAAAATGATTATTGATAGAATTCTTATCTTTTTAATGATTTTTGATCTTTCAGCCTTTAATTTCTCGTGTGTGTGTGCGCGCGCATGTACTTAAACACTTTTTAGTATTGGATATATGATTATTAAAGTATTAAGTAATGGCCTTTAAAGTAAAGGCAAGATATGTGGTTTGCCAAACTAAGAAATGCAGCGCATCCCCACTAGCCCTTCCTTGAATATTTGGTGGAGAATGCAGAAGCCACCCTGGCTAGAGAGTAAAGAAAGAACTGAAGGGATCTCAGTTACACCACTGGGTCTTAATTGGCTCAAAAGGCCATTTGTTGCCTAGCGACAAATATATCCTAGTTATTCCTATATCATCTAGGCCATGCATAATTATCTTACTAAGGAAGTAAAATTATGACTCTAGGACTTCCTGAAACATGAGGAAACATAAGTTTTATTTTCATAGTAAAACATTACTTTCTAAAAGCATAGTAAAAACAATAAAATAAATACTCACTATGAATAATTTTGACTCCTTTTACATTTGAACAGACCCAGAATGATTAAAATTCACCAGGTAAATTGATTGCCAATTTAGGCTGTTTTTCCCCACATGCTTCCAAATTCTATAAAACTAGCTTTTTCAGAAAGCCTTGCTGCCACTTTTAAAACTCCTTCCAAGACAAAATATCCTGAGTTGGCAGAAATTAAAGCCTAAAAGAATTGTTCCTAGCTATCAGAGGTTAACAGATTATAGTACCATTTATACAAACTGAGCATCAAACAGTTAAATCATAAAGCTTAGGCTGAAGCCTGGCCAAACCCCAGGGCCCTGCAGGCAGCCCTTGGCACTGCTCAGGTGGTGTGGGGGATGTTGTGTAGGAGACACAGGAAGCAACCTTAGAGCCAGGTGTGTTTGATTAATGCATGGGGGAAGGGGGAATACTGTCTATAGTCCCTAACCCATGACAAACTATGACCAGCTCTTCTCACCACCAGAGGAAAATAATAGCAAAAGGGGAGGGCAGAGTGGCACCAGCAGGAAAAGAAACCCTGCCTCACAGTGATTAGCATAGTAGAAGCAGAGGCTTATAATAGAGACTTATATGTGCTTTATTAGAAAAAGAAATGGAAATAGTTGAATCCTATCTTGAGGAATACTATTTCTTTGCATTGCAGACATAAAGTCTGAGTATTTTCAGAATGTGCTCTCTAAAACTAGAATGAAAGTACAGTGCCAGCCCAGCAGAAAATATTGGATTGCAAGAAAAATATCACAAGCAGAATGAAGGAAGCATAAAATAAAACAAGGATCAAGGAGGAGATGCTTTCCTACCCACTAGAAATGAGGAGAGATTAATAGTATGAACACGGGGTTAGCACCACGAGTTACACCTATATACCATATTTACAACGTCCTGGATGTATATGTATATGTATGCATATACACACACGCAAATACAATATGCCCTTCTCTTCAACTAACACCTTCTGCCACTCTTCCAAAGTCCATTAGGTAATAATAACAGAGCTATTTGAACATGGATTAACTCAACAAACCTTCATTCACTCCCTTGACGCCAGGTCACCTCATGGACTTTACCTAGGGACCAGAGGGCTAAGGCCTTGTATACTACCTGAAAACTTCATGAGGATTAGCATAGTCAAGTTGAGCCAAGAACACTATTCTTTTGATACAAATTTTTTCTCCTCTGAAACATGATCTTCCAAATTTAAAGAAATTACCGCAGAGCAAAATAATGTGAACGATGACAGATCATCTAAATCCCACTGATCATATTTAAAGTAAGACTTCACCTAAACCATTAAAAGCTTGAAACCATTTATATTTTCAAACTGTTGAAATTCCACACATGTCCTAGATAATTCTCTGCTTTATTCAAGAAACCTTTCCAAATTACTACCTCTAAAATATAATTTACCAACACAGCAAATCAAAGATTTTCCTGAAAGGTTTATTGTCTCTCTACCCAAGGGCTCTCATTTCATACCTCCAAACACAGACAGAATTCTAATAATCACTATGGCCCAAATGCATACATAAACATATGTACACACACACACACACACACACACAAGTTATAGTCCTTCCTCTGCACAACAGACACTTTTTTTTTTAGTGTGCACAAAATATACTTCTAATGCAGACATCATAGTTTTGTTTTTAGTGGTGCCGTTTGTTTTATAACTATTTAAATTAACTGTACGGTGTTGATACCATAAGACTCCTCATTAAAGAGTACAATTTTTAAAATCTATGAAATTAATACAATTGTACACAGAAAATCAAAATTTCTCTCTTCATGAATACACAGCCAAAAACAACTCTTCTGAAAGTATGGAAGAAATTTAAGGTTTGTTTTTTTGTTTTGCTTTTGCATTGAATCCCGAACACTGTAAGTAATAATTATAGTTGTTACCACTCATGAAATGCTGAGAGAAACCAAATTTTAACTACCTTTAAAAATGAATCTTAGTTAACATTATTCATCACAGTTAAAGAGGATCAAAATCTGCTTAAATCTGCAGGGACAATACTTTCTTATAGTGTTAACTATGTCAAAGCAACCTAATATCTTTCAAGAGTAAAAAATAAAAATATTCTATAGTTTATTCTTAAAAATACGTTTAACTCAAAAACATCAAAAGGGGCCCGCCTGGTGGCATAGTGGTTAAGTTCGCGTGCTCCGCTTTGGCAGCCCGGGATTCACAGGTTTGGATCCCAGGCACAGACCTACGCATCGCTTATCAAGCCATCAAGCAAAAAGACAAAGATTGGCAACAGATATTAGCTCAGGGCTGATCTTCCTCACCAAAAAAAACTACAAAAAACAAAAAACCACCAAGAATCTCTAAAGCTTCTTTTGTATAATTGCTAAAAATCTGTTCAATTTTTCCATTCCAATTAATTATCAAATCAACAGAGTAGAATAAGACCATCCTCAAGTATTTTTAAATTTTTTTTTTTTTTTGAGGAAGATCAGCCCTGAGCTAACATCCGTGCTAATCCTCCTCTTTTTGCTGAGGAAGACCGGCTCTGAGCTAACATCTATTGCCAATCCTCCTCCTTTTTTTTTCCCCCAAAGTCCCAGTAGATAGTTGTATGTCATAGTTGCACATCCTTCTAGTTGCTGTATGTGGGACGCGGCCTCAGCATGGCCGGAGAAGTGGTGCATCAGTGCACGCCTGGGATCCAAACCCGGGCCGCCAGCAGCGGAGCGCGCGCACTTAACTGCTAAGCCACGGGGCCAGCCCCATCCTCAAGTATTTTTGATCTTTATAAAAACAATGAACAATTATTTTAAATCTAACCCTAAAATGTTTATTAAAACATTGTTGTTACTTATCTAAGATAGCAGTAGCTGTTTAACCCCTCAGTCTCCCAAGATCCAGATATTCTAATAGTCCTAACACATTACTTATGCTTATAGATTCATTCTTTTATAACTATATTAGGTAGAAACTGCCATCTGCTTTTTGGTCATTTACATTGTGGAAAAACTGTTCTTGTCATCCCAGAAAAAAAAAAAAAATTTCCTTGACGTTGGTCACTGAAATCCATATATCTTTTTTTCTTTCTACAGTTATTAATAAAATGCTCTATTATTTTTACACCAGATAATAGCTCAAATAGAATTACAAAAAGTCTAGATATAATATATTTGAGCCAATATTTTCTAGTAGACAATATTACTAACTTACACGAAGTTCTTAATTTTTGTAAAATAGCAGATCTCATGTTGTTTATGGATCTGCAGCCAAACTTCTTTCTTTAACGTATTAAAGAGACTGGAAAGATTACAACTCTTATTTGGTGTTTATAAGTGAAAATCAGATAGTACTCCGAAGCTACAGGTCATTAATTCATAAAGGATTGGGATAATTGTTATTTTAAGTTGTCAGCTTATTTCATCTTCTTACTCTTTGTGCATTAACCCAGAAAAGCACAAATTACGTGAACTTTTAATAAGCAAGGAAGCCTGTAATAAGTAATTGAAACTTCTTCTAAGATATCAATGTCGATTTATTTTCTTTACTAGAAATGTATTTTTTATTCAGAAATTTGGCTACCAAAATGTTTCATAATAAACACAATATACTCATAGCCATACTTAATATAAATATCACTTACCTCAGTCAAGTGTGGTGTAGGGTTAAATCCACAGAGATTACACACTTGATTCTTGCATTCAGTGCAAGTATTGAAGTTGGGAGGATCCTTAGAACCTATGTTGAGTTCAGTTTTGCAGAGAGGACAGGCTGATTCTGGTTTGGGAATTTTCTCCGGTTTTGGGGGAAGGACAGCTTTTTGAGGCTCAGCTGTTGAAGGTTTGCTATCCTTAATAGGCAGAGGCTTCTTTTCCATTTCTGTTCTTTTCACTGTTGGAACTTGTTCAGCTTTGGGCTCTAATTTTTCAGCTACCAGAGCTTTTGTTTCCTTTTTCACGGGTATAACCTTTGCAGGTGCTGGTGGTACCTGACCTGCGGGTTTGGGTGGCCCTGGAGAAGGAGGTGGCTGTGAAGGCGGAGGGCCTTGTCTTGTTGAGGCCCCTGGCCCACTTTGTGGATGAGAGCCAGGCTGGCCTGCCGTGGAGATTAAATTTGACGCCTGGCTGAAGATTGATGCTCCAAACCCAAAGAGTTTTCCAGTCACAGTTTCTTGAGGAGTTGTGGGCTGTGATTTAGGGGCATCAGTAATACTTCCCAGATTCAGACTGAAACGTCTCGACTGCTCCTGAGGCTTTGGGGGCTGTGGAGATGCGGCAGCAGTCTGGCCAGTGGTAGGTCGTGGACCCGGAGGTGTTGGTGACCGTTTTGGCGTCGGCCTGGCATCTGGCTTAGGACTTATTTTGGTTTGCGCTTTCTTCGGTTCTTCCCTCTTTTGAACTGAATCAACTTGTTTTTGACCTTTGCTCTCTGAACTAGGCCCAGGATGTGAAATAATTTTCGAATCCGACGCAGGACGAGGTATGACTCTAGAATCAAATGGGGTGACTTTTTCTCCTGTTGGTGGAAAACTTTGTGAGGATTTGGCAGAGTCTGTTTTGAGAGGAGGGATTGTTTTTTCTTGATCCTGTGACTCTACTCTGGAGCTTGGAATATCAGGTTTTGTTTCCGTTGACGATGAAGACACAGTGTCTATGGCTGGCTTTACCGTCTTGGGCAGCCTGGGTTTATCATCAGCCGTGGGGACCTTGGCCTGCTCGGATGGCACAGAAGGCTCTTTGGGAGGGGCTGGCTTGGACGGGGACTCTGCCACGGGAGACTGCTGGGCCGTGACTGGGGGAGAACCATGAAGGGTTGGCTGTTTCACTAGTGGTAGGGGCTTTTTAGACTCAGGGGCCTTTGAGATATCCTGTTTGGGTGCAGCATCCTTCTTTGGAGAAATCTGCTGTGACTGTGGGGATGGTTTGCTCACTGCTGATGCAGGAATAGCAGGGGCAGTCTTCGGTTTGGGTTGGGGTGATGATGGAATTGGAGCCAGATCACCTCCCAGAGCTCTTTGCATCTGACAGTTTAAACAGAGCCACTCTTTTATCTAGAAATAATATAAAACAATGATCACTGAGATAATAGCAATGTAAAACCACAAAAACATTTTTAAAAATGCGTGCTACCATTTGAAACTATGTCTCTCATCATTCAAAACATAAAATATAAATCAAATTATTTTAATTTATTTATATTAAATATTAAAATGTTAATTACATTAAAATATAATTAATAAACTTCAGAGACTTAAGCACTATATATTTTAAGGAAAATAAAAAGTAAAAATCAACACAGAGTCGTATTTTTCTTCTAAAGGTAATTTTGTTATTCTTTGCCTTTGACTTGCTCAGAGTGATTACTCCCAGAAAAAAAACCCATATATCATTAAACAAAACATGAGTTATAACATATTGGATTCCATAAATCAGTTATGTTAGATATTTTCTCCATTGATGGCTCATAAACAGTTTAGTTATACAGAGTATGCTTGTCAAATTATTAACACATTGCTAATTTCTTAAATTAGCAGAGCATCACTTTCCCCTCCAAGGTGACTGAATCAAATGTGTGAAAACAAAAATTGTTAACCATGATGGGTTAGAAAGAGAAAATTCTCTTTTAAGAAAACAAAGAAAAAATAATGGCATCCCTTCAAATTATCATAAATAGCATGACCTAACAGAGAAAACATTATGTCCTTATAAATTTTATGAATATACTGGAAAAAGCAATATAAGTAAGCAATATGCTTATTTGACTGGTTAAGACATGTATATACGTAAGATATACATAAGGGCGTCTGTTCTCTTCATATTGCATCCATTGTGAAAAGATGTTGAATTTGATACTATATTCTAGAAGAAAATTTAAAAGTACCTATGTTTAACATTTACCTTTTTTATTCCAAAATAATATACGCTTACTATACAAAATTTTAAATATTACCAAAGTAATTTAGCATGGCAAATTCTATATGATCCAGTCTTCTCCACCCAAAGTAACCAGTGTTACCAGTTTAGCACTGAAGTTCTTGGTACAGAAATCTACACAGTGAAAAACTAAATAAACAGAGCATAGGTACCAGAAAAGTTTTCCACAGTACAAATTGTGAAGTGTTAGGCTAGCAAACAACATATTCTTTATTTGCAAACAATTCCTTTTGAAAAGAAATTGAACTAATCATTCCTAAACTTTTAAAAACTTCTTTGTCATTTGACAGTCTACAGTGTTAAGCTTTTTTAATGAAAAAACAAAAATTATTCTGAGGGGCCAGCCTGGTGGCATAGCGGTTAAGTTCACATGCTCTGCTTTGGTGCCCCAGGATTTGCAGGTTCGGATCCCAGGCGCAGACCTACGCACTGCTTATCAAGCCATGCTGTGGCAGGCGTCCCACATATAAAGTAGAGGAAGATGGGCACAGGGGTTAGCCCAGTGCCAATATTCCTCAGCAAAAAGAGGAGGATTGGCAACAGATGTTAGCTTAGGGCTAATCTTCCTCACACACAAAAAAAATAATCTATACTGAATCTGTTTCTTGATCATTAAAATGGCTTTAAAATAAAAAAGCACACAAATTATTTATTTATTCATGAGCCAGTATAACAAGGTTTATTTTGCAATCTCATGGAAAGCAAACTTTTATCTGGAGAAAGGTAAAAGAGATTTTCAACTCCACCATGTTATATTTCTGTTTTAAAATCTGAATCAAAAAGTAAAATTAAAATATTTGTTAAATATGGGTGAGAGGCACTTGGGTATTCATTACATTTGTTTTCAATATGGATGTTGAGTACCTATAGTATTCGTTATGTTTTTATCTTTACCTTTCTGTATGTTTGAAGCATTTCACAAAATAAATAACTTTTTATACATATAAATACTTGAATCCCAAAACATAATCAAGCAATTGCTACTTATGCAAGTACCACGACTAAAGGCAAGCTAGAAGGTAAGAAATTTTCACTCCACTGTATCCCCTTCTTGATTGAAGGTGATTCCTCTATAAATATGCATCTACCCATTCAACCATCTCCCCTACTGTCAGCGTCAATTCTGCTGTTCTACTATTTATATTTTCTCATTTGTTTTCTTCCAAAGACTTAAATGATCACCTCATAATCATGCAGCTAGACAGGATAAAAGAAGAAAATATAGTTAAAAGTATAATTCTTTACCTATATTCCATCATTGATTTTTTTCTATAAAATGTTATATGAGATCTGCATCCACATTAACCACTTTAAATTACAAACTCCTAGAGTTAGTGATTTTCGTTATAGTTAATTGCTCTTATTCTTTTTGACAAGTGTCATAGCCAAAGTGGATCAAAATTTATTCACCTATTCATTTCTTTATTCAAATATTTATTGAGCAACTTCTACTTAGCACATACCACTGAATAAAAGAGACAAAAATCTCTGTCCTCACAGAGACTAAATTATAGCAGAAAGAGTCAGATAAGAAACAAGTTAATGCACGATATAATTTCAAGATTATTATAGATATGTAATAAGTATCTGATGATGATACTGTGACAATTCCTTCTCTCCTTTCTTCCTGCTAGTTTCCTTTCCCCCTACCCCTCTGAAAATTTCTTGGGATGCATTTGGTTTTATCAGTGAAATTTTAAGTCTCTCTGCAATGTGAACATTGGAGCTTCATGCATAGCTAGCTCTCTCTACTCTCCTTAGTCCAAAATCAAATGTTTCCTTGTAGTTTATAAATGTATACGACTATGTCTCCACATGAGCAGACAAGGGAGTTAGGAAAAGAGAGGTGGAAGACACGAGTCTCTGCCTCTTCATAGAGAGAGAATTTTGATTCTCTCTTAATACATACTTTTTTTTTTTTTTTTTTGCTGAGGAAGATTTGCTCTGAGCTAACATCTATGCCAATCTTCCTCTATTTTGTATATGGGTTGCTGCCACAGCACAGCCACTGATGAGTGGTGTAGGTCTGTGCCCAGGGAACCGAACCCGGGCCGCAGAAGCAGAATGTGCCTAACTTAGCCACTAGCTCACAGAGCCGGCCCCATACACACTTTTTTTGAACAGACCCCACTGCTCCATCTTCTGTCCTTTTAATGACCACATTTTCTTCACTTTAATAAACAACACATACAAGACATTTGATCCCTCAATGTTCCTCCTCACTGCTAGAGCACAGGCTAAAAATCTAAAGCTATCACAATATGAAAAGCTTTTTATCCTCTTAGAATTTTTTAGAAAGAGCTTCCTTTTTATTTAATTCTGCTAGTCAAATCTGTTAGAAATAATTTTTATCTCAGCACTTAATCTAGTACTGAAAACAGCAGCATTTCCAATTCCCTGATTCAATTGAAAAAAAAACAAAAAACAAAATAACTTCCTATACATTGGAAAAATGGAAAAGTCCACAACCTGCCCCAGCACCATGAACCACCTTCTAGTGTTCTTTCACAATGCACTTAGAGTAAAAAGTAGTCACAGAGCCTTTGCCCTCTCAGTCATCTGAGTTAGAAATTCTGTAATACTTTTACTGCATTCTCAATTACTCCTCCAGTGTGTCCGTGTCTGCGCTGCCTGTGAAAGGTAATTTCCCATTCATGCTTTCCCATTTCCAAAGCCACTGTCCCTCATTTGGCCCTTATCATTTCCCAAATACTTTACACTTCCACCAAACACAACCTGTTTAAAACAAGCAACAGAAGGGGTCGACTTGCTTAAAGGGAAGTTTGACTCCCTTCAAACCTCAATGCCTCTCGAATAACTGAAATAAAGTTAATTTTTTGCAAGAAATTCAAAATACACAATTTTGTTAGTGTTCTTATGCTAGTACTTACATAATTCTGCTATTTCCAGGTCTATAGCTCCCAAAAGACTGTAAGCAACAAATGGTAAGGACTTCCTGGTAGTAGTCTTTGTATTCACCTCCAGGGTCTAACTGAACCTTTAAGCATTATAGATGTTCACAAATATTTTTTGAGCTGCTTTGAATTAAATTAATTAATTAAACATGTTTGTGCTCTTCAAGCTGCAACATCTCTGTGTTTACTCTGCTAATCCCCACTGTTTACCCAGCTTGTACGACAGGCTTCTGCCTTCATTTTTCTGGTTGTATGCCATTCTCCCCAGAACCCCCCTCTATAACTCTGGCCATGGACAATCTATCCCCATTTTGATTCAAACTGAAGGAGTCCCTCATAATTACCACATCTGCTAACTATACCAATTTTCCCTGCCTGGAGACAATTACTGTCTTGCTTCACTTCCAAAATTAATCATTTATCTCTAACTCTGAGCAGAGATGAACCTGAATTTACTAACATCATTGCCTCAGGCACTTGTGGCCAGTTCCATCCAGTACCCATGTCTATAACACAGTTGGTTCCCCTAGTTCTGCCTGATTGGCTCTTCATTCCACCACAGCCAAGAATGAGGACCTTAGGAGATTCTAGTTCTTATCATTTCTTCCCCACGCCACAGAAGTCAGACAATATTCAAGGCCAGGCCTGATTCAGAGAAGAAGCCTTCCACCAATATTTCATAAATAACTTCACAGGTCCCCTCTCACAAGTAGCACCCACTCCCTAATATTACACGTTAATCATGCACATCCATGTGATGAATGATGGGAAGAATACAAGAAACAATACCAGGGAAGCCTACAACTATATCGGTGTGTCCAGAAGCACTCTTAGCTTCAAGATACAAGCTTTAAGATGAAAGAATCTAACTATATTAGATAAATGTCATGGCTCAATTATTCCTAAATTCTAGATTTTATATAACAAATAAGGAAAAACAGCCATCTTTTGCTTTCCTCACCTATAGCTCACCTACCTACAGAAAGTGCCTAAATGGAATTCAAGGACTGGAGACACAATTGTTTAATAAGCTACTGTAATTCAATTAACTCTACGGAAAGGAATGAAAGAAAAGCATCAAGTTGTTTGTTCAGTCTTCTGACTTAATATGCTACATAAACGAGGGTAAGAGAGTGGTCAGACAGGATATCTGTTCATTCTGAGGTCACCGTGTATTCTAATATAGTTCTGCATATAATTACTAAAACACACCTCCCTGCTTAATCCAATCCCTGGGTTCCCTTTTGTTGAGCCTTTGTTATGTATCAGAGCTATGAAATATAGTAATACAACCTGGCTAAGGCTCTGCTGGATAATCATAAATGTCTTATTTAGATGTTTCAAGAGGTACCACTTGAAGGTTTAATTGTAAACTTCATACAGAGTTTCCATTAATGGTGCCACTTTCAAAAAAGTATCAAAACTATTGATTATTAAAACATTATATTCTAATTTTTAAGTGTGTCTTCAATAATAATTCCAGATAATGAACTTGATATATCTAAGCAATGAGGTGAGTTAGCAAATGTTGGGTTCCAGAATTAAAGCACATTCCTGCTCAGAACTATTATTAATCTATTTAGCTTCAAAACAGAACGCAAGCCTCTCAAAAAAAAAAAATGTCCAGAAGGCATAATGACTAACACCCACCCTTCAATGTGCTCCAAACTGGAAATTTTAAACACAAAATCTACATGAGATTTATAATGGAATCTCTGCTCAACAACTACAGCATAGTATTTAGAATAATGGAACATCAAAAGAACAAACATAATGTTAAGAATGTATATTTGCTGGTGTTCATACCATTCACATTAACTGTTAAATAAATTTTCTTCAGTCATATTTTCATCCTGTCCTTGTACAATAAAATCTGTTGAGTTCTTACTTCTTGGTGCATCACAACTAAACTTTTCTGCAAACCATGATGTCTAAATGCACCACTTACTCCATCAAGGCAGTCTTATTCTCTCATACCTGAGTCATGATTCACAGTCCAATCTGTACTCCCATATACCTAAATGCTACCTTTACAGTCTGCATTGAATTTCCTCCTTTACCACTAAATATTCCATCATCCATTAAGGTCTGCCCTTCTCAACTATTACTACTATACTTGGAACCACAGCATTTAGACTCCAATAGAGTGCTTTAAATTTTTTTCCAATTATTTCCCCTCCTCTCCTCACACAGACTCTTAAAAAGGAGTGACCACTTCTCATGATTACTCTTTCTTCCGTATTGGATACCAAGTAAATTTTAGATATAATTTAATAATGAGTTATTCTAAACTTTTTTCCATTTCTCATCATCTTCAAATATTTATTGAATATATTATTTATATATTATTATATTATATTACTTATATTATTTCAAATGTCATAGAAAATATAATTATATAATGTATATTAGATAACAATATAATGTATAATATCATAAAGAGGAAACCAAGCTTAAGTCTGATAACAGATTACGTTTTCCGCTCTTCAAGGATTGCCCACACCGCATGACCTCCTCCACAGAGGCAGTTCCTCGCTGACAGCAGTCTGGCTGCAGATGGCTCACTGTTGCTGACATCATTAGCTATGCATATTAATGCACAATTTATTTTAGTTAAAAATTAGACGCTAGCATTCCTCAAAACTGTGATGACATGCTCAGCAACTTGGTGAAACAGTTTTGTTTAAAACAATCCATCCAGAAGTTGGATGGATACTTTCTCTCTGAAACTGTGTGGATTACAATTTCTGCTGCATAATTCAGCAACTATTAACAAATCTTGTTAGATGTACACTAAACATGCACTTTTTCCTTCATTAAAGCATACTAATGTTCACCAAATGCTAGCAATAACATCTGTAAATCCTCACAAAATGATAAAAGCATATTTTAACATGTTTGTCAGTGTAGTCCAAAACAAGAAAACTGGCACCTTCACCAAAGCACAATTTACAAAATAATTACAGTATACAGACATGAAAATATATTTGTACTCTATTACAGTTACACAAAAAGAGGAGGATCGATAATCAGTAAACTGAACTGACTTACATTATACATTAACACTTCTGAACTGTCTCTCATGGCAAATTCCAATTTTTATACCTCAAATGATTAATATACACTTTGAGCTATCACACAATTTTGTAGCTTGTGATCCCATAGTTCCAATTATGCAGTGTTTATGCAATTATTTGAACAGCTTGTTGAACTGTCTTCTTATTCATTTAAAAATGAAAAAATAAATTACATTAGTGAAAAGAATCAAAGATCTCATAAACTTTGTGAACTCATTATCCATGCTGAAAGCTACATATCTTTAATTCAATCAGACGTTCACTGGAATTAAGACAATCACTTGTACATTGACTTGGAAAAGAAAAAAATACTTTTTAAAACAATATATGAAATGCTTAAAGTATATTAAAGCCTCTGTAAAAAGACAAGGTTTCATAAGGGATTTTAGCCTCTTTTAGCTTTCTGTGAAGGAAACCCCTTATAACTTGTAATTTATTCAAATTCTATATAGTTGTATGTATGCACATTTTCAAGAATGTATTTAAAGAAAATCTGATTTTAAAATTACAGTTAATCAGATTTACATTATTTTCAGGTTTTTTTATGGATCCTATCCATATTTTTCATTATCATCTATTTCCTTCTGACCATTTTTTAATCCTTCCTTTGTCAGGTTAAAAAATACACAGATCTACACATTAAATTTTTCACAGCAAACACAATTAAAGAATTCCTAATCACATGTTCACATAATGAAACCTGTCATTGACTTCTTCTAATTGTTTTACTTAAATAGAAATCTGTTACGAAGAGTTGTTTTATCAATTCTACTGAAAATTCTGACATTACTGAACGAATGATAGAAATGTCACATTTCTGTTAATTCTTTATCAATTGATTAAAAAATTATTTATTTTTGATTAGAGAGAAAAAAGAATAGAAAAGATGGTTTATTGTTTTATATTCAGGTGAGACAAGATCTCATCTAAATGAACTTTACTAAATTCTATTTTACAAACAAGATTCTACCTTCATTTGCTAAATTATTGACTCTCCTTCTAGACTCTGAGTTCTATTCTTGACAGTGAGCAGTCAAAGTTATCGGCTTCATCCTCTGCATTTTCAAATTCTAACAGAGTGGCTGGCTCAGAGGAGGAGCTTACAGATTTCTTAAAGAACAGAAAACTACTCAGCAATATAAGACTCTGGTTTGAGCAGGAGTGAATAGGACAGTATAAAATCAGTGCTCTTGGACCTCATTTTTACACTAAATTCCACAGATAAACTCCTGCCAAGAAGGTTAATTTCTTTTTAACTTTAAAAATATGAGAAAATTCTCACTCACACACACACACACTCTTCCTGTAACCTAGAAATTTAGGAAATGATCTACTTAAAGACAATGTGGTATCATTAAAAAAAGAGGCTGGGGCCGGCCCAGTGGTGTAGTAGTTAAGTTTGCCTGCACCACTTCGGCGGCCTAGGGTCGGCAGGTTCAGATCAGGAGCACGGACCTATGCACCGCTTATCAAGCGATGCTGTGGCAGGCGTCCCACATATAAAGTAAAGGAAGATGGGCATAAATGTTAGCCCATGGCCAGTCTTCCTCAGCAAAAAGAGGAGGATTGGCAACTGATGTTAGCTCAGGGCTAATCTTCCTCACCAAAAAAAAAAAAAAAAAGATGCTCAATTTTGGGTCAGCAGATCTAGCTTCTTGTATGGGTTCCATTGTTAAGTAATTCTGTGACCTTGCAAGTCACTTAAATTCTTTTTTAATAATTTTATTTTTATTTATTTATTTTTTTCCCCCAAAGCCCCAGTAGATAGTTGTATGTCATAGCTGCATGTCCTTCTAGTTGCTGTATGTGGCATGGCCGGAGAAGCAGTGAGTTGGTACGCGCCCGGGATCCGAACCCGGGCCGCCAGCAGCGGAGCACGTGCACTCAATCGCCAAGCCACGGGGCCAGCCCCTCACTTAAATTCTTAACCTTAGTTTTCTCATCAACAAATGGAGTTAACAATGATGGCACTATCCCTACTCCCCTATTAGAATTTTTACAAAGATTAATAATAATAATAAATATCTATTCGTTTCTATTTCAAAGTACTTCCACTTATATTGTCAAATGTGATTTTTACTTTACGAACAGTCTCATATCATAAATAAGGAAACTAAATGCTCAGAAAAATAAAATGACCTGACCAAATCAAACAACAAGCAAGTAGCTGAGCTAGGGTTCATACAAACATCACCCAAGTCTAAAATCCCATATTCTTTCCACTTTTCCAAAGGGCCATCTGATGACTAATTCATAAAGAAACATTGCAGATTTCAAATTGCTTTAGAGTGTAATTCTGATTTTCTTCACCTCTTTACTCATCTTTAAAATGTGGATACCACCTTATTAAAAGAGCATTAAATGACAAAATGCATATAAAATGCCCAGTGCACAGTCTGAAATGCACGGGTGTTCAAACTACAATCTCTCCTTCCTGTGACAAAAGACCAATCTCCTTTCTTACTGAAGTAAGAAAAAGGCAAAAAACACTGTAGTGAAGCTGTTGCTTTTTCATCAAAGGTAACTAGAACTACTTTTAAGTGAATTCACAGGAATAGTAGCAAGAGTGTGCA